>NC_057742.1:39187545-39205189 GCF_004010195.1 Chiloscyllium plagiosum
GGGTAGGTTCTTTACTCAGAGAGTCGTGAGATTATTGGAATGCCCTGCCAGTAGCAGTGGTGGACTCTCCCTCATTATGGGCATTTAAGCGGGCATTGGATAGGCATATGGAGGATAGTGGGCTAGTGTAGGTTAGGTGGGCTTGGATCGGCGCAACATCGAGGGCCGCAGGGCCTGTACTGCGCTGTATTCTTCTATGTTCTATGTTCTATCCCATCCAGTCCTGGGGATTTGTTCACCATTGTAACCTCTAGTCCACCTTAATAACCCAACACATCTTCCCTACTTATGTCAACGTGATCCAGAGTAAACAAACGTCTGTCTCTAATCTCAACATTCATCATGTCCCTCTCCTCAGTGAACACTGTACTCTCTTTGAAGTTGTATACCCTATATTATAGTGCCTTTTCAATGTTCTTCCAATCAAAGTGCATCATCTTACCACTTCTCTGCATTGAACCCCATCTGCATTCTATCCACCCACTCCTCCAACTTGTCAAAGTCCTCTTGTAAAACAGTATGCATGGTGCGTAAAGTCTATTTTGAAGGTGTCCACTTTGTGCATTATGCAAACAGGTCACAGCTAGTGAAGCCTGACCATGATTAGTGTGGAGTTATGCCACTGACGTGGGAAACTTGGGACTGGATTCGTTCGGCAAAGGGAGCTGAGTTGACCAGGATTTGTCTCATGATGTGCAATGGATGTCTGGGTATTTTATTACAGCTTCTTGTGCAATGAAGATTCCAGTGGATCCTGTCAATCTAATGTTGAATAACCTGACATCAAACAAAGTTTCATTCAGAATTCTTTCAAATTTTTCTACATCTCTTTGGGAATCAAATATTGACAACAGGGTAGTTGCTGCACTGTCTAAGTGTAAATGTAGCAACACACAGCAAGACATGAATAGTGATCTTATTTATGTACCTGAAAGGATTGAAGGAATGAATTGAAGTAGATGAAGACGATCTGTGATATGTCATCCTCGCCAGGATTGACAAAGAACAGCATGTAGGTGATCCCAAGCAATGGCAACAGAACCAACGTAGCCTTCACTGCTTTCCTGTGGGAGGAAACACCAATCAGAATAAGAATAATGAGACCTCTGTTAGTGTGCTTGAACAAAGACTTCTTAGGATCTCCATTCATTAAAACTTTCCTTTGTTGCCATGCTACCAGAATGAGAGATTTAATGACTGCTCAATCCATACATGGTCACAGTAAGATGACAAGAGGAAAGGGGAGAAAACACACAAAATGATTCAAGGAACAAATGATAAGTATAAAAATATTTGTGCTCAGATGACTGCTGTAGGCATGCAATCAGTACTGGAGAAGTTGCAATGATTTCCTTGATTTCCTTTTATTTATAATTTCTGGTTTTCCTGCAATGCAGATTGTCCAATTGGGAAATCTCAGATTCCTCAGTTGATCTGGCTATTAATTCAGGTACATATATTACCATAGACTAACAGGCCTCACAGTTTTCTCTCCTTATATCTCAATGTGGCTGGAAATGTCACACAACTGCTGATTGACAACTCAGACACTGACCGACGTATACTGAGGGTTGGATTCAATGTAGGAACTGGCAAAGAGGGAAAGACATTCTTGTCACCTATTTTAAGTGAGGTCATATAATGCGCCAGTTAGTCACTTTATAGCAACAGGATCAAGACCTCTGGTGGCAGCGATCCAACTGCTAAGACCCTCTGGTCAAAGACGGGTTGTGCTACTGAGAGGGCAGTAACTGCTGGTGTTATGACACACATCCGAACACCTTACATGGGTAGTCATGTCATGCTGTCTTTAAGTGGGTGTTAATTATATTCTCAGGGGCCTCAATTCAAGGTAGCTTGGGAAAGTCTTCCATATAATATCCCACTACAGATTTAATTGGGTTTGGAGTGGCTAAACAGCACGGTCCTTACCTACCTGTTTGACAAGAACAGCTGTATTAGGGGCAGTAGTCAGTCAATCAGTCTCTCAATTATAGTCTGCCACTTACTCCGCAAGATCATGGCTGATTTGGTTATGGTCTCACAACGTTACTCTCCTGTCTTCCTCTCATAACCTTTGACTTCATTGATCAAAAATCCCTCTCATTCACCAGCCCAGCCTTCACTGCTCTCTGGGAAGAGAATTCCACAGAAATATGGCCATCAGGAAATAGAAAATTTCCCTTATACTCTGTCTGCAATGTGATACCCCTGACATCTCAGAGGCCACACAGTTGAGTCTCCTCAAGATCTTATATATTTCTATAATATCATCACTTATTCTTTTAACCTCCATTAGATAGGACTCAAATTGCTTCACCTTTCCTCCTAAGCTAACTCCTTCATCCCAGGAATTAGTTGAGTGAACATTTTCTGAACTGCTTCTAATGCAATTATGTACCTACATTTAATTGCACTAACAGTAAATGCCAACCATCCCTTTGTTTTCCTAATCATTTCTTTGTGATGAATGTACCAAAAGAAACTTAGGTCCCTTTGTACCATAGAATTCCCCAATCTCTCATCATTTAAATCATACACTGCTGTTTTATTCTTCCTATCAGAGTGAGTAAGTTCATATTTTCTCACATTATATTCCATTTGCCAAGTTGTTGCTCATTTTATTGACGGAATTCCTTGTGTGCCACACCAAAGCCCCACCCTCCCCTTCTAATGACCATTAACACCTGCCCCAAGTGTAATAGAACCTGTGGTAATTTTATTGGTCAGTACAGCCACCGACAGATTCACCCTGAGAGTAGAAGAGAGTCATCCTCATTGCAACAGACTGCTGATGATGATGACTTTCCTATGCATTCCTGTATCGATTACACACCCTATATTTCCTTGAAGCAGCCTGGGAACTAGGATATTTTTCAGGTTTATTTGCAGTCCCTTTTATTCATTGCAGAGCCAACAACTTGTCTCTGAATGTGGACAAGACAAAAGAGACGGTTGTTGACTTCAGGGGGACATGGAGTGACAACTCTTCGCTGGATATCGACAGCTCCCCCCATGGAAATCATGAAGAACAGCAAATGTCTTGGCGTACACCTGGCAGAGAATCTCACTTGGTCTTTCAACACCAGCTCCACAGCCAAGAAAGCCCAGCAGCATCTCTACTTTCTCCACAAGCTGAGGAAAGCCCACCTCATACTCATTATCTTCACCACATTCTACAGAGTGTTCATTGAGTGAACCCGAGCTGCTGCATCATTGCATGGTTTGGGAATTGCACTGTCTCGGATCATAATACTTTACAAAGGATAGTGAGGACAGCTGAGAAGATCATCAGGGTCTCTCTTCCTTCCATTAAAAACATTTAAACCACACACTGCATCCAAAAGGCTAAGAGCATTGTGGAAGACCCCACACACCCCTCACTCAAAATCTTCCTCCTCCTGCCATCTGACAGAAGATTTGGTCTCTCACGGCCAGACTGTGCAACAGTTTCTTCCCCAACCATCAGGCTCCTTAACACAGCATGATTGAACTCTGTCATATCGGAAATTCTTTGCACGGCTTTGTATTACTGCTAGAGAAATGTCTATCATTCATTCATTCTTCTCTTACACTGTAACTTGCGTATTTTGAATTTCTTATGCACTTTATGCCGTGTACGATTATGTTGTTTGTGCTGTCCATGTAGCACCCTCAGTCCTGGAGGAACACTGTTCTTGTTTTTTTCCTGATCAGTTGTTTATGGTAGAAATGACAAGTAAAAAGCTTCTCTCTCTCTCTTTCTGCATAATAACTCTTCACGATGAATGCACCAAAAACCTTAGATCCCTTTGCACCATAAATTCTGTAATCTCTCAACATTTAAATCATACACTGCTGTTTTATTCTTACTGTCGGAGTGGGTAAGTTCTTATTTTTTCACATGATATTTCATTCACCAAATTCCAGTAAAATTCCTTTGGACTCTTCCCAGGGCTTTGACATCCTACCTTAAATGAGTTGCCTCGAACAGACCACAGTATTCCACATGTCGTCTAATTATTTGTATAGGTGTAGCATCACTTCCTTGTTTTTATGCTCGCTGTCTCAATTTATAACACATAAACCTTCTTAATAACTATTTCAACTTTCCTGACCACCTTCAGAGAATCATAAATGAGAACCCTGAGGTACCTTGCTGTCCTCAAAGTTGTACCATTGAAGCTGTACTCTCCATGTCTTTTCTATCAAAACACATTATCGCACATTTGCCTGCAGTGAAATTAATCTAGGCAAAAGTGAGGACTGCAGATTACAGTCAAGAGTATGGTGTTGGAAATGCGCAGCAGGTCAGGCAGCATCCAAGGAGCAGAAGAATTGACATTTCGGGCAAAAGCCTGAAAAAGTCCAGATGAGGGGCTTTTGCCCAAAACATCAATTCTCCTGCTCCTCGGATGCTGCCTGACCTGCTGTGCTTTTGCAGCACCACACTCTCAAGTGAAATTAATCTGCCAGGGTTTGCTCATTTGGCCAACTTGACAACGTCCTCTGAAGTTGCTCAGCATCATCCCCACAATTCACTATTCTCCCTAGCTTTGTATCATCTGCAAATTTAGAGATTTTGCCGTCACTTCCAACTGATTCCCTGAGGAACACCACTTTCAATTCATCACTAATCTGAGAATTTCCCATCGATATTTACCATCTCTTTCTTATCTTTTAGTCAACTTCAAATCCATGCTGCCAAGGACACATTAATCCCAAACATTTCTTATTTGCTAACCAAGCTGCCATGTGGCTCCATATCAAATGCTTTCTGAAGTCCAAATATACAACATTCACAGCAGTTCCTTCATCTACTCTGTGTCACCTCACAAAGAACTCAGTCAAATTTTTCAGTCATGACCTTGCCTTGACAAAGCCACGTTGACTGTCTAGTACTATTTAATTTTCCTCTACATTTACCTTAACCTGTACTATAGCCTCCATCTTCTAGGAGAAAGTGAGGACTGCAGATGCTGGAGATCAGAGCTGAAAATGTGTTGCTGGAAAAGCGCAGCAGGTCAGGCAACATCCAAGGAGCAGGAGAATCGACGTTTTGGGCATGAGCCCTTCTTCAGGAATCAAGAAGGGCTCATGCCTGAAACGTCGATTCTCCTGCTTCTTGGATGCTGCCTGACCTGCTGCGCTTTTCCAGCAACACATTTTCAGCTATAGCCTCCATCTGCTTGCCCACTATTGACATTAGGCTGACTGGCTTGCAGATTCCTGGGTTATCTGTTGCCCCATTTTCTCATTATTGTCATCATTTTCTAATTTGGTAAAGACAGAAGCAAAGTACTCATTTAATACTTCTGTCAGATCTTTGCTTTAGTGAGCAGCTTACCCTGCTTCTTCCATACAGGCCCTACTCTATTCTTTGCTAATCTTTTACTCATAATATGTTTGAAGAACACTTTGTTGTTTGTTTTAGAGCATCCTGCCTTTCTTTCCTCATGCTTCTTCTTAGTCTTAATCTTTCTCCTGCATTTGAGATACTCATCCCAATTTCTATTGCTGTTAATATTCCAGTATGCATCATATGCCTCCTTTTCCTTCCCTATTTACTGACCAATATCCCGAGTTACTAAGGGTACGTCAGTGTTAGATACCACATATTTATTCCTCAAGGTTATGTACCTAGCTTGCATCCTATTCATTTCCCTTTTGAAATTGCCCCATTTTCCATCCACTGTTTTATCTGTCAAAAAGTGTTTCCGATAAACCTGCTCTAGTTCAACTTTTACATTCCCTAAAATTTTCCCTTTTCCAGTCCGGGATCTTAATTGACTGATTCATATCCTTTTCCAACTTAATATCAAACCTTAATATATTATGATTGCTATTCTCAAATCCCTCCCCATTCTGGTGTTCTCCACCTGGCCTGTCTCTTTTCCAAAGACCAGATTCAGCACGACTCCCTGCCTGGAAATGTATTTGTTCCAGAAGGCTCTCCTGCATACATTGCAGGGATTTCTCCCCTTCTGTGCCACACACTCTCCCTTCTCCTCAGTCTATCCTAGTGTAAGGTATAGGGTTAAAATTGTACAGAATAAGGGAACAGGTTTTGCTTCTGCAAAAGCTTGTATTATAAAATTAGACGTGCATGCAAATACTAAACAGTGAGAAGCGAAAACAGGTAGGATTTTCTATGACTAAAAAGGCAGAGCAATCATGGAGCAGGATGTACCAAGCATAGGAGACTAGGAGAAGCGAAAACAGGTAGAATTACGTATCAATAAAATTCGCTGCTTCAGAATTTGATTCGGACTGAAATTTATTAATATGTGAGTTTTGTTTCTCACACTAGGGTAAATGAAATCACTAACTATCACCCCCTACTCATCCTGCAGATTTCTATAATCTGCTTTCAAATGCTCTCTTGGACTTCCTCCCCACTATTTAGAAGTCTGTGATAAATACAGAAGGTCACTGGTCCCTTTCTGTTTCTCACCTCTGATCGTATAGATTTGAATTCAAGCATTTCATCTTGTTCAAGGACAATGATACTGCCTTTGAGTAAAACTTCTCCACCTCCTCCTTTTTTTTCCACCCTGCTTCGACAAATAGCCCTATAACCTGAGATGTTAAGTATCTAGTTCTATTCTGGCTTGAGCCATGTTTCTGTCAATGTTACTGTCATATCCTCCAGTGTAATTTCTGCTTCCAATTCCCCAATTTTGTTCACGATACTCCATGCATATACATAAATCTGATTTAACTCTGCCATTACCTCTTTCTTGCCCATTAGAAGGTGGCCATTTGTTCACTGTCAACACACATGCTTTCTTTCACTTCTTTTCCCCATTCCCCGTCTTCTCTTTTTTGCCTTGTCTGCTACTTCCAAAACTAGGCCCATTAGTCAATACAACCCTGGCCTACATGTATAAATCCACCCCCATGACACTATGTACTCTCTCAGCAAGGAAATTAGTTCCATTTCTGTTCAGGTGAAGCCCATGTCTTCTGAACAGCATTCTCCTTTCCCAAAAGTGATCTCAATGTCCCAAAAATCTAAAGCCCTCCCTTCCTCATCATCCTTCACAGCATATGCCTTGCCTCATCTGCCTTTACCTAAATAGTGAAGCTTGGGACACAAGCTTGAGGTAGTATTTCTGAGATTACCACCCTGGAGGTCTTGCATTTCAGCTGACTCCCTAGCCCACTAGCTCCTGCAAGTCCTCCAAGCTGCCTCTCCAAATGTTTCCGATATGAACCACGACCACTGGCTGTTCACCTCCCTTTCCAGAAGTTTACCAGCCATTCCATTATGTCCCAAACCTGTACACTGGCAGAAAACAGACTCACAAATCTCAATTGCAAACTTGACTGCCTGACCGTCGAATTATAGAGCCATTCACTACTACTGACTTTCTAATCTGCCTACCAGCTTCTGTATGGTGATGGCGTGCACGAGGGGGCATAGCTTTAAATTGAGGGATGATAGATATAGGACAGATATCAGAGGTAGTTTCTTTACTCAGAGAGTAGATTAGATTAGATTAGATTACTTACAGTGTGGAAACAGGTCCTTCGGCCCAACAAGTCCACACCGACCCGCCGAAGCACAACCCACCCATAACCCTACATTTACCCCTTCACCTAACACTACGGGCAATTTAGCATGGCCAATTCACCTGATTGGACATCTTTGGACTGTGGGAGGAAACCGGAGCACCCGGAGGAAACCCATGCAGACACTGGGAGAATGTGCAAACTCCACACAGTCAGTCATCTGAGGCAGGAATTGAACCCAGGTCTCTGGCGCTGTGAGGCAGCAGTGCCACCGTGCCGCCTAAAGTAGTAAGGGTATGGAATGCTTTGCCTGCAACGGTAGTAGATTCGGCAACTTTAAGTACATTTAAGTCGGCATTGGACAAGCATAGTGTAGGTTAGATGGGCTTCAGATTGGTATGACAGGTCGGCGCAACATTGAGGGCCGAAGGGCCTGTACTGTGCTGTAATGTTCTCTGTTCTGTCTCTTTTCCCAGAGTAGTCTCAAGCATCAGGGTTTTCCCTCAAGTCATCCACCCCCGAAGTCAGTCATGTTGCTCACTAAATAGGCATTTAAAATTTACCACCTGTTAGCTCCAAAGAATCGTACGTTTCCTGGATGGGCTGTCTTCTTTCCTTTTGGCAAATGGCCTCCCACTCACCTGCTATCTCTGCACTCCTCCTTGCGAGCTGATCACCATGTAGAATGACTATTACCTGATACGACTGTTCTAGAAACCTCTTTCCTTCTTGTATGGTGTGCAATGAAGACAGTCACTTCTCCGAATCAGTCACATGTTGTTCAAGGACTGTCACCACATTTATGCAGACATGACTGTGGATCCAAAATTTCTCAAGTTTTGCACTCCATCTGCATCACAAGCTTTCCCAGCACCCCAGCCATCTTTACTGCTCAAGATGATGTACACTGCTGAGGCTCTGCTGTTTCGAAGTCATAGACAAATTTGTTAACAGCTTCTCTCTCTCTTTTTTGATTCAAGGAAGGGAGGGAGTTGGGAAAACACTATAGTAATGTAATGTTTGAGGGTTCACTGTTCTTTGACACAGCATCCTGTGTGATCCCCTTCTCAGTCATGGTGAGGGAGCTGACATCTCCCAGAATACTCCCCGCTCCTTTCTCACTGCCACCCTCTGTTATCATTGCCAATGTTCAATGTGTTTCAATTTTAAAAATAATTAGCAGCACAGCCTTTTCTTTGACAAAAGTAAATGTTTAGCTTATACAAAATTGCTAACAGCACAGCTTTTTATGCTTTGAAAAATGTCACCTTCTTGTGGCACAGTCGTAGTATCCTTATCCCTGGACTCGGGGTTCTGGGTTCAAGTTCCACCTGCTCCAGAGGTGTGTAATAACATGTCAGAACAGGTGGATTTAAAAGATAGGCTAAATAAGTTTTAAAAAAAAGTTTTGGGTGATGGCCTAGTGTTATTATTGCACGGTTGTTAATCCAGAGACCTTGGTAATATCCTGGGGAGCCAGGTTTGAATCCTACCATGGCAGGTGGTGGAATTTGAATTCAATAAAAATCTGGAGTTAAGAGGCGAATTATGACCATAAATTAAATCCATCTGGTTCACTAATGCCCTTTAGGAAATGAAACTGCCATCCTTACCTGGTCTGGACTACATGTGACTCCAGACCCATGGTAATGTGGTTGACTTTTAACTGCACCTTGGGTTGGGCAATAAATGCTAGCCTAGCCAGCGATGCCCTCATCCCTTGAATGAATAAAAAACAGTAAGAGGTAAGTTTATTATCCAATCGATGGGAGTTAGATACATAAAATGATAAACTCGTATGCTAAAAGAAAAGACACAATGATTTAAAGTAAGGACAAAAAGTTACATATAAAAATGCGAATGAGTTTAGTCAATTGAGTCTATTGCTGCAGGTCGGACTTATTTTAAGATCATTTTTCTTGAAATTAAGGGATTGAAAAGAAAATCAGATTCAGCAGGTGCAACAACTTCCACAGTTGAATAGTTGAGGGCTGTTTCCAGACATGGACTGAGCCAAACAGATCCTGCGAGTGTGTGCAGGTTCTCTGTTTCACTTTGAATACACTGTTGGCTGTGATTGTTGGTGACTTAGATCAGTAGAGCAGCTGTCCTTGGGCTGAATATAGCTTACATCATTGGAAGTATTCTATAAGTCGGTTAGCTAGTCAATCACATTCCCACCCAGACCCCAACTCACCGCTGTAATACGAAAGGCTCTGATTTCAACATGCCTAAAGCTTAACTGACTGCAACGTTTGGTCATAAAACGGATGGCATGGGCAGGTAGACAGGAATAGGATTCATATTTTTCCAAAAGGGTGAAAAGAGGTGGGTGGGCGTTTTGCTGTAAACGTACATCTTAAGCTCCCACTTCTGGCTGAAAGTGTTTAATCTCCCTGGAATTGTACTTGAGTTTGTGGGAAGTAGGGTAACATTTTCCAATCTGCAAGGTTAGTTCCAGGCAAGAGGTCACACCTGGATGGGCAAACTTGAAATTGCACCCACCAACCAGTAACAAGCTCATTCATTTCGTGAATTTTTATTAATGCTTCTTCAATACGTCTTCCAGTTAGGTCTTTGAATATAACTCTGGAAATTGTCCTGCATCAGCATGGAAAGTCCTTAATCAACATCCACAACACTTGGTAGTCTCGAACCCAGCTCCTTCACTTTCTTCTCTTCCTAAACATATATTTTTAGCTCCATTTCTTGAGCTAGTCTTGCTTATTCCTCCTTTTCTTTGAGTTCCTTTCTTGCCCTGAAACACTAATTCCTTTTCTCTTTCTCAGGATTGTCTTCCTTCCCTTTCTCTCTGAGCCTTAAATTTCAGTTCAACTTACATAAGTGAAAAGTAATAAAGTTATTTGCCAAAATCCAGACACAAATATTTAAAGGGTGAAAGTTGCATATGAAGATAAAAATTAGATCAATCACTATTATCGTTGGAGGCCTGCTTTGCTGAAAGATTCCGTTTCCGAAATAAAAGAGTTGAAAACTTATAGTCAGGTTCAGGAGCTGTGATGGATTAGCAATCCATCCTCCATACAGTATATACCTCTGTAGACATGAATGTTTATTTTGTGAAGTAACCTTTGATGTGGCACTTTCTGGGGACATTTAGTTAGGTGAATGAATTCTTAAGCAAAATGGATAAAGGAGAACCTGTAGATGTAGCTCACTTAGATTTCCAAAAAGACATTTAAGAATTCATTCACCTAACTAAATGTCCCCTACCACTAAACTAACCATGGGAGGAGACATTAAATTCCACTCTCAGGTTCACAATGATACTGTCACCATGACAGAAGCTGACATGATTACTGACAATGATGCAGACTCACACACATATGTTCTCATGGACTGACAAACGTGGACACAAAAATATCTGACACTACTGTGCTCACTATTGTTAAGCCGATGGGATATTTTTTCCTATTTTATATTTCCCTGAATACAATAAACCTTTCATTTGTTTTAATTGCCATGAGTGATTTATTAAAATGTATAGCCCCTTATAAATGCATATTAGTTAGACTGACTTTTGTACAGTTGAGCAGCAACTTTCGGAGTTAACAGGAACATTGCCCAGAATTCCATTCTCCGGTTTTCCATGATACCGTTGCTTTTTTTGCCATTTACCTGTACTGCATGGTTTCGGAGGTAGTGGATGCACGTAGTTTTGTCATCAAGATCCTCACAATGTTAAAAAGAAAGATGAAGTTAATCTGAGAATGAAAAAGAATTAAAGACCCCTTAAGAAGAAACAATAGAAAAGGATACTTTTTGAAGGAAGTCACAAAATGCATTCATGTCACACAATCAGGGGAGCCTATCAATCGGCACTGTGCCTTCTAACTCCACAAAATACATTTTAGAGAAATTACTGCTCTTTTGTTGTTAATTGGAAGATTTGAGAGAAAATTACAGTCAACTCTTCAACCCTAAGATGTAACACCTAGTCAGATTCTCAATGACAACTCCTACCAAATGCAGGAACCCTTCTGTGGGAACATACTCTGAGAAATATCAAACATCTGACAAGATAGACAGAATCTGTGAACATCATCCTTTATCACTGAGGTGGGGGGGTCTTTTCTACTTCCACTCCTCCACTGGCCACAGCAACTTTTAAATGCATCCAGGTAGTGATATAGCCAATTATATAGATTGCATCAGGTTCAGTATAAATAACAATCCATTAGTCATCAACAAATAATTAGTTTATCACCACTAACAAATTTACTTAAACAAAGATGCAAAGATTATTGAAAAACAGTTTAGATTATGCAAGTTTATATATCTACCCTTTTAAAATAGAATGAACGCAAGCATACACATGTCTAATGACACACCAAAAAAACCAGCAGAGTTTCTCTTTAAAGTACTCTTTAAAGTAAATTGTTAAACTCATTAAAAAAGGATAAATCATGGATTGTGTCAATTCTGATGTGTTCTGGTTCTGTAGATATTTTGTACCCCAGCTGGTCACACTGCTGTCTTTTTCTAGAACTGCTGTAGATAGCTGAATTCCCTCTACTTCAAGGTAGATTACAATAAACCCTTTCCAGAAATCCTCCACGAGGAATGAAAATGGCTTCTGTGGGTTCTCAGCTTTCAGGAGTGTAGTTGCAAAGAAGGAGAGAATGGGAAATGGGCTGTTGCTATTCAGGCAGGTCAAAAATAAAATGTGATATCCTCATCCCACTCCCAAAGTGGATCATGTGGCCTTTGTCTGAAAGTTCTCCATACTGTATGGTTCCAGCTGAGCTCGCTGATCACTGAAATTGCAATATTGCTGCTGTTGTATCCAGTGTCTTTTTCTTAGCAAAGTGTTATTTGTTTAGAAGTTTGAAATATATTTATAAATGAAACATTGTTAACTTTATCTTCGCTGAGCATTTATTTAGAAACAATAAAATTCATTCTACTTTTGGGAAATATTTTCTTCAAAATATGGTGCTTGGTGAAAGATAATAACTTCAATTCAACATTCAAATAATGCTCAATCTAGAAGATTTATGTGAGCCCACCAGATTATGAGATTGGCTTATGTTGTGAGTCTCTGCATGAGGTTAAGTTTTCAGAAATGGAATGCATAGCAAGATTACCTCAAATGACTAGCTATTGACAATATTTGTGCTTTTTAATAGGATGCTTTCAGCTAGAGAAAATGTGTTGTCGGCAAAGTTTTCTTCATTCAGTTAGATTACAAATGATCAAAACATTTTTGGACAATGAGAAGCCACCAGCAATAATGACAAGTTGTGTGGATTCTAATCACATCAGGTCCCTCCCTTCTTGATCAATCACCTGAGTGAATGATACTGTAGCAGGAGTGATTAAGCTATCCTGGACTCAGATCACAAATTCAAATTCCAGGCACTAGCACACTGAGAAATCTGTAATTCACAAATAGTGCAGGAATAAAATCTATTGAGTTTCTGTCACTGGGTTTAGTCTATGACACTGCCTATAACTTGAATACTGCACATTCTGAAACCTACACAAAGTATCGAGTTATTAAAAAAATCTTTCACATCAAGGAATGTGAGTTATGTCACAAACATATTAAATAGCCTTGAGCAAGGGAGTGAGGGCTGAATATTTATGAAATCACCACCATGATTCATTTTCAACAACAATTTCTGTTTATATGGCACATGTAATACAGTAGGCAGCCTCAAGATACTTCAATGGAGAATTTATAAAACAAGATTTGACGCTGAACGACATCAAGAAATATTAAGACTGAAAACCAAAAATGTGGATAAAGTGACAGTTTTTAAATGGCAAGTCTTGAAGGTGATCTGGCAGGTGGAGAGACTCAATGAAGAAATTATAGATTTTACTGTCTCAAGCAGCAAAAAAAAACAGCCACCAATGATGTAGTAACTCAAAATGAGAATTGTTCAGAAGCAAAATTTGGAAGAAGGCTGTTTTCTTGCAAGGATTGTGGTGCTTGAGGCAATTACAGAGATGGAGGGAGCAAAGTCACGAGGAATTTTAAAATGGATAACAATTTTAAAACTTAGGCATAGTTTAACCTAGAGGCAACATAGTACAGTCAAATCCACAGGTACAAAAGCACAAATTAAGGTTTCTGCTGTAGATGAGGTGAGATACAAACAAGATTGATTAAAGTCATGGGGGTGAAAATAGGCAGTCTTAGTGAAGGCTATAAATAACCAGGCAAAAGCTCAGCTTGGGATCAAGTGCAATCTCTCGATGGTGAATACATTGATTTACTGGCAACTGTTGATCAGCGAGAAAGACAGTGTATGACACTAAAGAGCAGATTTGAGGTGGAGACTCAATTAAATGGTTTCAGTTGTTCCAATATTTATTTGGAGCAAATTTCCACTCATCCAGTATAGTTAGTTCTGTATAACGCACGTTTCTTTCACGTGAATTAGCTTAACATAATTGAGGAATTTAGACCATTATTTGCAGAATGCAAACTTTCTTTACCTTCACTGGCTATAATGTGATTCAGGCCCCTTTAGTTTAAATGGTGTGGCTATTGCACGATTTTCTCATAATGCGAGATCGCACAAGAACAAAACAATCGCATTATATCAGAACCGACTGTACTGGATATCGGAGAAGCAGTCTGATGATTTAAGGGCAAGAAAGGGTTGAGAGAGATGGAGGTGTGGTAGAGCTGGTTGTCCTCAATAATATTTGGAAATTGTTATTATGGTTTTAGCTGGTGCAATTGAGGGAGAGGACGTAGAGAACAAGCAGCATGGAGGATCTTAAGATAGAACATCTAGAAGCTCTAGTTGAAAACGTTTGTGAGTGGGAAGAGAAGCCTTGTAGGTAATCCTCTGGCTACAACCAGATAGATAAGCATGTAACCAGTAAATGCAGTACTAATCAGCTGAACAGCAGTGGAACAGCATTGAAGGAGGATGGTGTAGAGTAAAGAGAATTTTACTTCGACTGTAAGTGTAGCTGTTGAGCATGTGCAAAAAGAGCTAAACATTGTGAGTCAGATCACATGGGACTGGGACCTGGATCCAGAGGGTTCTGGGTAGCATGTTCTCTCACCATTCTCTGTGTACAGTTAGGTTCAATATAATCATTTGCTGATTATTCATGATAATTCAGATCTTGCACTACTGTATGGTGGCAATGGTTACTAGACCCATTGAACCAAAGCAAGCTGTCAAAAAGTCTGAAGTGAAACCCAGTACATTGAAATGGCAGAAAAAAGTCAACCCAACAATTAGGCACAGGTGATAGGGAAAGACCTAACACACTGCTGAGTAATAGACTTCTGGATACCAAACTACAGAACGGGAAAAGATTTTGCAGAACTGAAGAAAACAGTAGAGAAGATCCACAGCTGAGTATGTGGTAAGCGACAATCAACTGACCATAGTGAGTACAGAGGTAGAAAAGAAGCAAATGTTCAGAATGTATGCAGGGGGCAAGCATAGAATGGGAGGGCACAGTTGAAAACACAATGGAACTCATCTGATAGGAATGAGAGTCACACGTGCAGAGAGAAATCATGGCACAGCTGTATTGGCACTTCAGAAAATGAAACACAGACCAGTGGTCTGAGGGAATCCCAGTAGTTAGGAACATATTGAGGAGCAGGAATATGGCAAACCAGGAATATGACAAACCACAGGAAAACTAGTTTTAGATTAGATACCAGAGTAGACATACCAATCCTTTTGAATACCACGCCATGGCTAAGGTCAACAATTCTCAAAATACCTTCTATTCAGCTTTGGAGCTTAGGAGGTATCAAATTCAAAGTGAGGGGCCAGAGATGTGCTTGAATTTGGATGGCACAATAGCTTAGTGGTTGGCATTACTGCCTCATGGCACCAGGGACCCAAGTTCAATTCCAGCCGCGGGGAACTATCTGTGTGGAGTTGGAAAATTCTCCCTGCATCTGTATAAGTTACCTCCGGGTGCTCTAGTTTCCTCCCACAGGAAAGATTTGCACATGCTCAACAGTTACACTTACAGTCGAAGTAAAATTCTCTTTACTCTGCACCATCCTCCTTCAACGCTTTTCCACTGCTGTTCAGCTGATTAGTACTGCATTTACTAGTTACATGCTTATCCAACTGGTTGCAGCCAGAGGATCACCTACAATGCTTCTCTTCCCACTCATAAACATTTTCAGCTAGAGTTTCTTGATGTTCTATCTTAAGATCATCCGTGCTGCTTGTTCTCTACATTCTCTCCCACAAAGATGTGCAGGTTAGGGACTACAATGTTGTGGCCATCACGGAAACGTGGTTAGAAGAGGGACAGGAATGGTTGTTGGAGGTTCCTGGTTACAGATGTTTCAGTAAGATTAGGGAGGTTGGTAAAAAAGGAGGGGATGTGGCGTTGCTAATTAGAAATGGTATAATGGCTGCAGAAAGGCAGTTCGAGGGGGATCTGCCTTTGGAGGTAGTATGGGCTGAAGTCAGAAATAGGAAAGGAGCATTCAGCTTGTTGGGTGTTTACTATAGGCCCCCCCAATAGCAGCAGAGATGTGGAGAAACAGATTGGGAAACAGATTTTGGAAAGGTGAAGAAGCCACAGGGTAGTATTCATGGGCGATTTCAACTTCCCAAATATTGATTGGAAGATCTTTAAATCAAATAGATTGGATGGGGCGGTGTTTGTGCAGTGTATCCAGGAAGCTTTTCTAACTCAGTACGTAGATTGTCCGACCAGAGGGGAGGCCATATTGGATTTGGTACTTGGTAACGAACCGGGACAAGTGATGGGCTTGTTATGGGTGAGCATTTTGCTTGATGGTGACCACAATTCTGTGACTTTCACCTTGGTTATGGAGAGAGATAGGTCCGTGCAACAGGGTAGGTTTTACAATTGGGGGAAGGGTAAATACGATGCTGCAAGACAGGATCTGAGGAGCATAAGTTGGGAGCATAGGCTGTCAGGGAAGGATGTCATTGAAATGTGGAACTTTTTCAAGGAACAGATACGACGTGTCCTTGATATGTATGTACCTGTCAGGCAGGAAAGAGATGGTTGACGAGGGAGGTTGAATGTCTTGTAAGGAGGAAGAAGGAGGCTTACATAACGTTGAGGAAACAAGGTTCAGACAGAGCGTTGGAGGGATACAGGATAGCCAGGAGAGAGCTGAAGAAAGGGATTAGGACAGCTAAGAGAGGGCGTGAAAAATCTTTGGCAGGTAGGATCAAGGATAACCCCAAGGCCTTTTATGCGTATGTGAGAAACATGAGAATGACACGAACGAGGATAGGTCTGATCAAGGATAGTAGTGGGAGACTGTGTATTGAGTTGGAAGAGATAGGAGAGGTCTTGAATGAGTATTTTTCTTCATTAATTACAAATGAGAGGGACCGTATTGTTGAAGAGGAGAGTATGAAACGGACAGGTAAGCTAGAGGAGGTACTTGTTAGAAAGGAAGATGTGTTGGGCATTTTGAAAAACTTGAGGATAGACAAGGCCCCCGAGCATGACGGGATATATCCTAGGATTATGTGGGAAGCAAGAGAGGAAATTGCAGAGCCGTTGGCAATGATCTTTTCGTCTTCACTGTCAATTGGGGTGGTACCAGAGGACTGGAGAGTGGTGAATGTTGTGCCCCTGTTCAAAAAAGGGAATAGGGATAACCCCGGGAATTACAGGCCAGTTAGTCTTACTTCGGTGGTAGGCAAAGTAATGGAAAGAGTACTGAGGGATAGGATTCATGAGTATCTGGAAAGCCACTGCTTGATTAGGAACAGCCAGCACGGATTTGTGAGGGGTAGGTCTTGCCTTACAAGTCTGATTGAATTCTTTGAGGAGGTGACCAAGCATGTGGATGAGGGTAGAGCAGTGGATGTAGTATACATGGATTTTAGTAAGGCATTTGATAAAGTTCCCCATGGTAGGCTTATGCGGAAAGTCAGGAGGCAGGGGATAGAGGGAAATTTGGCCAATTAGATAGAAAACTGGCTAACCGGTCGAAGGCAGAGAGTGGTGGTAGATGGTAAATATTCAGCCTGGAGCCCAGTTACAAGTGGAGTTCCGCAGGGATCAGTTCTGGGTCCTCTGCTGTTTGTAATTTTTATTAATGACTTAGATGAGGGAGTCGAAGGCTGGGTCAGTAAATTTGCAGACGGTATGAAGATTGGTGGAGTTGTGGATAGTGAAGAGGGCTGTTGTC
>NC_057742.1:39205825-39236321 GCF_004010195.1 Chiloscyllium plagiosum
ATTTACCAGGATGTTGCCTGGAATGGAGAATAGGTCATACGAGGATAGGTTGAGAGTGCTAGGCCTTTTCTCATTGGAACGGCGAAGGATGAGGGGTGACCTGATAGAGGTTTATAAGATGATCAGGGGAATAGATAGAGTAGACAGTCAGAGACTTTTTCCCTGGGTAGAACAAAGTGTTACAAGGGGACATAAATTTAAGGTGAAGGGGGGAAGGTATAGGGGGGAAGGTATAGGGGGAATGTCAAGGGTAGGTTCTTTACCCAGAGAGTGGTGGGGGCATGGAATGCGCTGCCTTTGGGCATGGCAGAGTCAGAATCATTGGTAGCCTTTAAGTGGCAATTGGATAGGTACATTTGTGCTTAAGCAGGACAAATGTTCGGCACAACATCTTCGGCCGAAGGGCCTGTTCTATGCTGTATTGTTCTATGTTCTATGTAAATTGGTCATGCTAAATTACCCATAGTGCTCAGGAATGTTTAGATTAGGTGCATTAGTCAGGGGTAAATGTAGAGTAATAGGGTAGTGGAATGTGGCTGGGTGGGTTTTCTTTGGAGGGTTCGGGCCAAATGGCCTGTTTCCACAGTGTAGGGATTCTATCACAATGGAAGAGAGGTCACAGAAATGTTGCATGTGATTCATAATTAATGTAACTCTTTATTAGGCAGAACTGCTTGCATAACTTTAGCAGTCTTCAGTTGACAGACAACAAATGGACTAACCTTGATGCAGTGCATCAGAGATCATCCTCCACTACATGACACTACAGCCTTAGTATTTCAGGATGAAGTGGGGATTACCCTTTGTTTCTGTCAAAGAAAGAGGCAGAAATGGTAAGAAATAAAAATGGCAAAAAAGGCAAAAACCAGCTACTGAAGGGCATAGTCATTTAGCATATTGTTGTAAAAATGGAAACCATCATTTGCTAGAAATGAAACTGCGGGCCATCCTATTATTTTAGATGGCACTTTTCATGAAAACTCAGTTGCCTCTTTTTGAGCAGGATCGGTCTTTTCTCGAAGAAGATATTGCAACATTAAAGCTGTGGAAAGTTGTGCGTGGAGTCTGAGGAGATGGGGGAAACACTAAATAAATATTTTTCCTCAGTCTTCACACTGGAAAAAGACAATGTTATCAAGGATAATACTGAGATACATGGTGCTCAACTAGATGGGATTGAGGTAAAAACAATGACTGGAGATGCTGGAAACCAGATTCTGGATTAGTGGTGCTGGAAGAGCACAGCAGTTCAGGCAGCATCCGAGGAGCAGTAAAATCAACGTTTCGGGCAAAAGCCCTTCATCAGATTGAGGTTCACAATGAGGAAGTGTTAGCAATTCTGAACAGTTGAAAATAGATAAGTCCCCTGCACCGGATGGGATTTATCCTAGGATTCTCTGGAAAGCCAAGGAGGATATTGCCAAGCTTTTGGATTTGACATTTAATTCAACATTGTCTAAGGAATAGTGCCAGAAGACTGGAGGATAGCAAATGTTATTCCCTTGTTCAAGAAGGGGAGTAGAGACAACCCCGTTAATTATAGTGAGCCTTAGTTCGATTGTGTGTAAAGTGTTGGAAAGGCTTATAAGTGATGGGATTTATAATCATATAGAAAGGAATATGTTGATTAGGGATAGTCAATATGGTTTTGTGAAGGGTAGGTTGTGCCTCACAAACCTTATTGAGTTCTTTGAGAAGGTGACCAAACAAGTGGATGTGGGTAAAGCGGCTGATAAGGTGTATATGGTTTTAGTAAGGTGTTTGATAAGATTCCCCATGGTAGGCTTTTGCACAAAATACGGAGGTATAGAATTGAGGGTGATTTAGTGGTTTAGCTCAGAAATTAGCTAGCTGAAAGAAGACAGAGGTTGGTGGTGGATGGGAAATGTTTATCCTGGAGTTCAGTTACTAGTGGTGTATGCAAGAATCTGTTTTGGGGCCACGGCTGTTTGTCATTTGACCTAGATGACCTAGATGAGGGTGTAGAAGGATGGGTTAATACATTTGTGGATGACACTAAGGTCAATGGAATTATGGACACTACCAAAGGCTGTTGCAGGTTGCAGAAGGACATAGAAAAGTAGCAGAGCTGAGCTGAGAGGTGGCGAATGGAGTTTAATGTGGAAAAATGTGAGGCGATTCACTTTGGAAGGAGTAACAGGAATAAAGAGTACTCGGCTAATGGTAAGGTTCTTGGTAGTGCGGAAGAGCAGAGAGATCTCAGTGTCCATGCACGTAGATTCCTGAAAGTTGCCACCAGGTTAATGAGGTTGCTAAGAAGACATACAGTTTTTATCAGTAGAGGGACTGAGTTTTGCAGCCATGAGGTCATGCTGCAGCTGTACAAAACCCTGGTGTGGCTGCACTTGAAGTATTGCGTACAGTTCTGGTCACCACATTATAGGAAGGATGTGGAAGCTTTGGAAATTGTTCAGAGAAGATTTACTATGATGTTGCCTATGATGGAGTAAAGGTCTTATGAGGAAAGGCTGAGGGACATGAGGCTGTTTTTGTTAGAGAGAAGAGGGTTGAGAGGTGACTTAACTGAGACATACAAGATAATCAGAGGGTTAGATAGGTGGATAATGAGAGCCTTTTTCCCCAAATGGTGAAGGCTAGTACAAGGGGACATAGCTTTGAATTGAAGGGTGATAGATATAGGACAGATGTCAGAAATAGTTTCTTTACTCAGAGAGTAGTAGGGGTGTGCAACGCACTGCCTGCAACAGTATTAGACTCACCAACTTTCAGGGAATTTAAGAGGTCATTCTATAAACATATGAATGATAAAGGAATAGTATAGGATAGATGGGCTTCAGGTTGATTCCACACTTCAGCGCAGCGTCAAGGGCCGTAGGGCCTGTGCTGCACTGTAATGTTCTATGTTCAATGTCTATTGATTGCACTAAACTTGTCAATGATCTCCTCCACCACATTCACTCCAGACTCACCATTGCAAAAGGGTGGGGCTTATTTTCAATTTCTCTTAAGACAAAGGCTGATAACAGAGGAAAAGAATTTGGTGGCCTGCACAGGAGAAGAAACAACAGCAACTACAGCCATAGTTAGATGAAGACATTCCTCCCAGAGCATAAGTCTGGACCACTTTTGAGAAGCAATAGCAAAATCTTATATTAGTTCAATTACTAATGAAAATACATGAAGCTCCACAAATTTCTACAGCCAGTAAAGCAACTATAGAATCAGAGCTATCTAGGATTATGGAGTTCGAAAGAGATTGCAAATCATGCAGGTCTGAGACTTCCAAAGCCAATGATTAATTATTGAAGTTTAAAGCAAAATGGAAAGGCAGAAGCCAGTTTACTTCAATACTCAGAAGTTCATAAAGAAGACCATTCAGAGAAAAAAATGTGATTCTGATGGATGATGTCACAATTCAGCATGCAGAGATGGCTGCTGGAGGCTGCTTGCCTCCAAACTTTCAACAAGCTACAGAAACACTAAAGAGCATTTTCAGTCAAAGATATTGAGTTCTTAGAATTCCTTGGTAAAGCTTAAAGTTAGCATCAAAACAAACATCAACAGCTCAAACCTCAACCAGTATTTACACAGTCTGGCTACCTCAGTGAGACCATTGCACAAAGCTTGTAGCAGTCAAACAATGCAATGAAGCCTTTCAGGCTGAAGTCAAGACATTTCCTGAAGATGTTCTTTAAAAAAAGGTACTAAGAAACTATTGTTTTCACCCTTGTCTTTTTCACTGATGTGCCAGGCTTCTCTATTGAGAATGGAAATATTTATAGAGTCATTACTACCTGACAGTTTTTAATTGTCCACCATTATTCATGATTGGATGTAACAGGACTGCAGAGCTGATATGATCCATTGGTTGTGGGATTGTTTAGTTGTATTTGTCACTTACTGCCTATGCAGTTTGGCACTTGATGCTATATTGTAGCTTTACTGGGTTGACACCTCATTTTTAGATATGCCTGGTGCTGCTCCTAGGATGCCTTCCTGCACTCTTCATTGAACCAGAGTTAATCCTTGGCTTGTACAAATGTATAGATTCATTCTTGAGCTTGTCTTATGTCATATGTTGCAATGTTAATAAAGTTGAGTACTTTAATATTTTTAATGTCTTTTAGAGTTCAATCTGTTAACTGGAAAAAAGACATAACACAACAGTTAAACATGGAATTGATGTTATGTAGCAAGAATTTAAGTAATTGTGAGAATGGAATGTTGATCAGACATGAATAGTTAGTTTGACTGGATTCAATTCCATACCTGTAAGACAGAAATTGGTCATTGTTTGTGATTGATTTTGCTTGGAGCTGCAGGATCAAGAGGAGGGAATGTGGTCAGGTGGCCAGCAGCAGAAATGGCTACAAGACTGGTTAAGAACTACAATCAAGTATTCTGGGAATTTTGGTCGAGCAAGTTGACCTTGCAACCAGGACAGGCTGTGACCTCGGTTTCCTGTCTTAACCAAATAAGGCCAGTGTCATGGTTTCTCTTGATATATTGCCACCATACTACCTTATATGGAGCATAGAATGTGACTGTTTATGACTGTTTACCAGTAAAATCCAATGGCTGGGATTGAAAAATTTGATCAAGGTTTAGTCTATTCACTGGCTGAGTGCCAGAGAACTTGCTGGAAACCAAGTACATTTTCGAAATAAGTTAGCAGAACAAAGGATTTTTTTGGGAGAAGCCTTTGAGACCCCACTTGATATAGGTAATAAATGATATGGGTAATAAAGGGGATGAGGTCCTACAAGCAGAATTTAGAGAGTTAGGAGCCAAGTTAAAAAGTAGGACCTCAGAGTTAGTAATCTCAGGATTGCTACCAGTGCTATGTGCTAATCAGAGTAGAAGTGAAAGAATAAACAGAATGAATGAGTGGCTTGAGAGATGGTGCAGGAGGGGAGAGTTCAGATTTTTGGGACATTGGGACTGGTTCTGGGGGAAGTGGGACTATTACAAATTGGATGGTCTAGACCTGGACCGGACTGGAACCAATGTCCTTGGGGGTGCTTTTGCTTTTGCTGTTGGGGAGGGTTTAAACTAATGTGGCAGGGGGGGTGGGATCCAAATGAGGAAGTTGGTGGACAGTTAGGAGGTAGTAACTAAAGCCTGTTAAGAACTAGATAATGAAGTCAGCGTGACTAAGGCGAAGAGTAGGCAGTGAGCAGATGATGAACGCAAAGAGGCTGGTGGTCTGAGGTGCTTTTGGTTTAATGCAAGAAGTGTAGTAGGTAAGGCAGATAAACTTAGGGCTTGGGTTAGTACCTGAGAGTGTAATGTTATTGCTGTTAATGAGACTTGGTTGAAGGAAGGACATGATTGGTAACAAAATATCCCATGATATAGATGCTTCAGGCAGGATAGAGAGGGAGGTAAAAGAAGTGGAAGAGGTGCATTACTGGTCAGACAGGATGTCACAGCTGTGCTGAAGGAGGGCACTATGGAGGACTCGAGCAGTGAGGCAATATAGGCAGAACTCAGAAATAGGAAGAGTGCAGTAACAATGTTGGGGCTGCACTACAGGCCTCCCAGCAGTGAGCATGAAGTAGAGATACAAATATGTAAACAGATTATGGAAAGATTTGGGAGCAACAGAGTGGTGGTGATAGGAGATTTCAATTTTTCCAACATTGAGAATCCCTTGGTGTTAGTGGTTTAGATGGAGCGGAATTTTTAAGGAGCAGAATTTGTAAGGAGCTCCAGGAGAGTTTTCTAGAGCAGTATGTAAATAGTCCAACTCGGGAAGGGGTCATACTGGATCTGGTGTTGGGAAATAAGCCTAGCCAGGTGGTTGAAATTTCAGTAGGGGATTATTTTGGGAATAGTGATCACAATTCCATATGTTTCAGAATACTCATGGATAAAGATGAGAGTAGTCCTAGAGGAAGAGTGCTAAATTGGGGGAAGGCCAACTATAGCAAAATTCGGCAGCAGTGTGGATTGAGAGCAGCTGTTTGAAGGTATATTCACATTTCATATGTCAGAGGCTTTTAAAAAGATCTTGATTAGAGTTTAGGACAGACATGTCCCTGTGAAAATGAGGGATAGAAATGGCAAGATTAGGGAATCATGGAAACAGGTGAAATTGTGAGACTAGTTAAGAGGAAAAAGGAAGCATACATAAGTCCAGGAGACTGAAAACAGACAAAGCTTTGGAAGAATATCAGGAAAGTAGTACTAATCTGAAACGAGAAATTAAGAGGACTAAAAGGGACCATGAAATATCTTTACCAAACAGGGTTAAGGAAAATCTCAAAGCCTTTTATTCACAAATAAGGACCAAAAGGATAACTAGAGAAAGGGTTATCCCACTCAAGGACAAAGGAGGAAAGTTATACGTGGAGTCGGAGAAAATGAGTGACATTCTTAATGAATACTTCGCATCAGCATTCACCAAGGAGAGGGACATGACGGATGTTGAGGTGAGGGATAGATGTTTGATTACTCGAATTCAGGTTGGCATAAAGGAGGGAGGAAGTGTTGAGTCTTGTAAAAGACATTAAGGTGCACAAGTCCCCAGGTCCGGGCGGGATCTATCCCAGGTTACTGAGGAAGCAAGAGAGAAAGTGGCTAGGACCTTAAATTTTATCTTTACAGCATCCTTGAACACTAGTGAGATCCCAGAGAACTGGAGAATGGCTGAAGTTCTCCCCTTGTTGTCATCTGCCAACTTGCTCATCAGACTACCTATACCTTCCTCGAGATCATTTCTTGTTTAAGAAGGGTAGTAGGGATAATCCAGGTAACTATCAATAGGTAAGCCTGATGTCAATGGTAGGGAAGCTGCTGGCGAAGGTATTGAGGGAGAGAATCTATTTACATTTGGAGGAAAATGGGCTTATCAGTGATAGGCAACATGGTTTTGTCCAGGGAAGGTCATGTTTTACCAACTTAACAGAATTATTTGAGGAAATGGCAAAGTTGATATGAGGGAAATGCTGTAGATGTCATATATATGGACTTCAGTAAGGCATTTGATAAGCTTTTGCATAGTAGGCTGATGGAGAAAGTGAAGTCGCATGGGGTCCAGGGTGTACAAGCTAGATGGATAGAGAACTGGCTGAGCAACAGGAAACAGAGAGTAGTAGTGGAAAGGAGTTTCTCAAAATGGAGAACTGTGACCAGTGGTGTTCCACAGGGATCCGTTTTGGGACCAACTGTTGTTTTTGATATATACAAATGATCTGGAGGAAGGTACAAGTGATCTGATTAGCAAGTTTGCAGATGACATTAAGATTGATGGAGTAGCAGATAGTGAAGGTACTGTCAGAGAATGCAGTAGAATATATAATCTATAGTAGATAGATTAGAGAGTTGGGCAGAGAAATAGAAGCTGGAGTTCAACTTGGGCAAAAGCGAGGTGATGCACTTTGGAAGATCCAATTCAGGAGCAAACGATATGGCAAATAGAAAAGCCCTGGGGAAAATTGAACTACAGAGGGATCAAGGAGAAAGTGAGGACTGCAGGTGCTGATTAAGTTTTGCCCAAAACATCGATTCTCCTTCTCCTCGGATACTGCCTGAGCTGCTGCGCTTTTCTAGTACAGAGTGTTCAGGTCCATTGTACCCTGACGGTGGTAACGCAGGTTGATAGAGTGGTCAAGAAGGCATACGGCCTTTCCTTCATCAGACAGGGTATTGAGTACAAGATTTGGCAGGTCATATTACAGTTGTATAAGACTTTGGTTCGGCCACATTTGGAATACTGTGAACAGTTCTGGTCACCACATTATCGCGAATGCTTTGGAGAGGATGCAGTGGAGGTTCACGGGGATGTTGCCTGGTATTGGTGGCGCGAGCTATCAAGGGAGGTTGAGTAGATTATCATTATTTTCATTACAAAGACAGAGGTTGAGGGGGTGACCTGATTGAGGTCTAACAAAATCATGAGAAGTATAGACAGGGTGCATAGCAAGAAACTTTTACACCAGAGTGGGGAACTGAATTACTAGGGGTCACTAGTTCAAAGTGAGAGGGGAAAAGTTTAAGGGAAATATGCGTGGAAAGTTCTTTACGCGGAAGGTGGTGGGTACCTGGAATGCGTTGCCAGTGGAAGTTGTAGAGGCAGGCACGACATCATCATTTAAGATGTATTTCGACAGATACATGAAGGGGCAGGGAGCAGAGGGATACAGACCCTTAGAAAATAAGCAACAGGTTGAGATAGAGGATCTGGATCAGTGGAGGCTTGGACCTGTTACTGTACTGTAATTTTTTTTCTCTTTGTTCCTTGAGAAGGATGGGCCCTGAAATAATCTTCAGAGCAGACAAAGAGCCATGAGGTGAGATCTACACAAAAAACAAAGCTGGCCACTACACTTGAAATGGGATAATATTTGTTTCGAGCTAAACTTAAAGTTAGATGTCAAGTTAAATGTGGGTAAAGTTGAAGTAAAAATGAAATTAAATGAAGTCAATTAAGTAAGAAGTAAATGTTGCAACAAATATATGTTTATATTGAGTATTGGCACTTCGTGTTAAAATAAGGAAAGGTTTACTTAAGTAAAATCTGCGTTGGTTCCCTGCCTTTTGTCTGTCAAACAAGGGAAGAAAACCTGAGTAAAAAGCTTGAGCATTCATTTTCATGCAACAGTATATCGGGCTGTTGCTTGACTAATGTATGGGACAGCTCTCCCAAACTGACATAAGTCCCGAGTTGTGAATAAGAAGGACACTGTAAGGTTGACAGAGCAGTGCTTGCCGTTGTTGTTTCCAGTGTCTAAGTCAATATCCGGTGTTCTGTCTTGTTTCATTTATTTGTTCAGACTCACATTCATAGAGTCATAGAGATGTACAGCACTGGAACAGACACTTTGCTCCATGCCGATCAGAAATCCTAAATGAATCTAGTCTCATTTGCCAGCATTTGGCCAATATCCTTCTATACCCTTCCTATTCATATACACATCCAGATGCCTTTTAAATATTGTAATAGTACCAGCCTCCACCACTTCTTCTTGTAGCTCATTCTATACATGCACCATCCTCTGCGTGAAAAAGTTGCCCCTTAGGTCCCTTTTAAATCTTTGCCCTCTCACCCTAAAGCTATGCCTTCTAGTTCTGGACTCTCCCACTCCAGGGAAAAGTGCTTGGGAGCCTCCTGTGAAGCGCTTCTGTGATCTTTCCAAGAAAGATCACAGAAGCGCTTCACAGGAGGTTCCCGAGCACTGGGGATGTCACCTAGACAGGGGACGAAACGTCTGCAACACAAATTCCCAACTCGGTGAACAGTGTTTTACATGGTCCAGCCAGATCTGGTGATGAATTGTTAAATCAGTTATTCGCGATTTACATTCCTTGGACAGTACGGATTGAGGGAGAAATGGCTAAAGTAAGAGGTTTTTTTGCTGCACCACAAGATAGCTATCTGAGGATGCTAATTTTTCCCTAGAGCAACTTTTGCATTATTTTCCAGGTCCCAATAGTGTTGTTTATTATCTCATTTGTTTTTTCCCCAAACACAACGTATATATTGGGAAATAAGGCAGGACAACTGACTGAGGTATTCGTGGGCGAGCACTTTGGGACCAGTGACCATAATTCTATTGGTTTCAAATAGTTATAGAAAAGGGTAAGTGCAAGATCAAATCAGACAGGAACTTTCTAAAGTTTATTGTGGGAGGCTGTTCACTGGCAAAGTGACATCTGGCAAGTTTTCATCAGCAAGACAATCAACGTTTGGGGCCTATATGTTCCAATTAATGTGAAGCTCAAAGCTGTCGGGAAGAGAAATATTGAGCCTCTGGTCAAAAAAATGAAGGAGGCACATCTCGGGTATCGGCATCTGGGATCTATCAAATCCCTTGGCAAAGTATAGGGGTGTAGAAGTACACTTAAGAGGGAAAACAGGAAAGTAAAAATGGGACATGAGATAGCTTTGACAGATAAGGTAAAAAAGAATCAAAGTATATTAACAGTATATTAACAGTAAAAGAGTAAGTTGGGATGGAATAGAGGCCTTTAAAGATCAATAAGGTCATCTATTTGTGAAGCGACAGGAGATCCTTAGAGATATTTGTCATCAGTATTTACCATGGAGAAAGACACAGAGAAATCAAGGAAGTAAATAGTGATCTCTTGAAAAGAATTCACATTACAGAAGAGCATGTGCTGGAAATAGTTAAACCCCTGGGACAGGATCAAGTGTATCCCAGGGCATAGTGGAAGTGAGGGAAGAAATTGTGGGATCCCTAGTGCCTACAAAATTAGCTTATGGTAGATAGAGATAGAGGATGGTGGAAGAAGGTAGATTTTCAGACTGGAGGCCTGTGGCCAGCAATGTACAGCAAGAATCAGTACCACAAACAATTTGAATGAGAAGATAGGAGGAATGGTTAGTAAGTTTATGGATGACACAAAAATTGGTGGTATAGTGGACAGTAAAGATTATCCAAGAGTACAACAGGATCTTGATCAACTGGGCTAGTGGGATGAGCAATGGCAGATGAAGTATAATTCAGATAAACGTGAGGTGTTTCATTTTGGTAAGACAAACTAGGGCAGAACTTACATAAGTAATGATTGGATTGTTATTGAACGGACAGACCTAGGGTGCAGGTATCTAGTTCCTTGAAAGTAGAGTCACGGTGCCGAGCTTGCCTTCATCGGTCAGAGCACTGAATACGGGAGTTAGTACATCATGTTACAGCTGGACAAGACAATGGTAAGGCCACATTTAGAGTACTGCATGCAATTCTAGTTATCTTGTTGGATGTTATTAAATTGGGAAGGATGCAAAAAAGATTTACAAAGATGCTACCAAGACTGGAAGGTTTGAGTTATAGGGAGGGATTGGGTAGGCTGAGACGTTTTCCCTGGAGTGTAGAAAGCTGAGCGGTGACTTTATTGAGGTTATAAAATTATGAGGGGTAGATAAGGTGAATAGTCAAGGATTTTCACTCAGCATAGGGCAGTCTAAAACTAGATGGCATAAGTTTAACGTGAGAGGAGAAAGATTTAAAACGGACCTGAAGGCAACTTTTTCATAGAGAGAGTGGTGCGCATATGGAACAAACAACCAGAGGAAGTGGGTAGAGGCAAGTATCATTACAACATTTAAAAGATATCTGGACAGGTACATGGTGAGGAAAGGTTAAAGCATGGGCCAAATTGTCTGGTTCCGTGCTATATACCAGAGAGCAGGAAAAATTGAGATATTGGTTAAAGATGAGCACCAAAATAAGACATTGCTGAGAGTAAAAGCTGTGGGAGACAAATTCATAACAATGACCTGCAAGAAAACTTTCAAACCCTTGAGTTGGCAATTGGAAAAGAGCATTTTGAATGAGAAATGAGAGGATTAAAACTGGTGAAATTCTGAAAGAAAGAGGAACTGTCAGCAGCTTGTGAAAAGCTGGATACTGGGCTGATATCTCTCTGCCCTCCCCACCTAATCTGAGGCAGATATTCCCTCCAGGGGAATTTTGGAATTTCCTGGAGTCATTGTTCTACCTGATTCAATGGAATTGATACAGACAAGTCAATTGTGAAGGTATCCCAGGGACTGATTGATGCGATAAATATCTATTAGTCCTATCAATGCATATCCGAAATGATGAATATGCTATTCCATGTCCACAAAGAAATAGCAGAAATAAATGAAATCAGATTTTATGATTCCACCAGTTTTCTAGCACTGGAACTACAAAAATACATAGACAGAACTCAGCTCCCTACTGCTGAAATCTGCCTGGATCTGATTAAATTGAGACTTTGATTAATTCAGGGAGTCAATGATCTCATTCTCAGGTATGGGATCCTGCAATTTCAAACCAGCTTTTCACAGTTACCCCACTTTACTGTGACAGTAACAGGGTCATTAGTAGTGATGATAAAGTGCTGGAGTAAAGGGTTAGTGACAAAGTAAGGATTCCTTTACACTATTGTCTCAAATACTCCAAGTCAATCACAGGATAGGTTAGATCGAGAGTAAAGTTGAACTATTCCAGAGTGAAATAGAAAGGAAATTCTTGTGTTTAACATTTTTTACGACTGTTAAGTGTCTCAAATACTTATCCAAAGAAGGATATCATCGGCATACTTTCATGATTCCTGTCCTCAACTGTCTCAGCTGGCCAATTCTAAAGCTGCACATCTCGAGGCACAAGAAGTCAGGAGTTGTACTGAATTAGGAGACTTCAAGTCCAAGTTGTGATATTTTTCCTTCCCTTCTATAGCTTCTCCATAACAGTTTACGTGGTCAGTTTTTGTCCCCCTAGGGAAGATCTCTCTCATTGAAGATTCTGTGGCTCAATTTTTGAAAGGCTACCTCCTGTTTGACGGTAAATCTTTGAGAGAGTTAGTTGCAAGATATGGGAAGTGTTTGATTACTTCTATAGTCTACAGCTGGAGTGTATTCATTGTTATAAAATATGGCAGCTAACACCCAAAAACAATATTGTGAGAATGACTGAATAGTGTGTCTTTCACCAAGTTAATCAGGCAGGACAATAGAGGAACTGTTATCCTCCTCTTCAAAGCAGCCTCATTGTTTATATCCACTTGAACTGGCAGACAGGATGTCAGTTTAAAACTCAAATAAAAGCACAATACTGGGAAAACTCAGTGGATATGGCAGCATCTGCAGACAGAGAAAAACAGAGTTAATATTGAGTCTGGTATTACCCTGTTCTGAAGGCGATTCATACTGGATTTGAAACGTTAATTCTGTTTTTCTCTCTCCACAGATGTTGGCAGACCAACTGAGTTTTTACAGGATTCTCTGTGTTTATCTTAGTTTAACAGTCCAACCAAAGGTTGGCATCTCTGACAGGGTCACATACTTACTCAATACTATCACACAGCATCAAACTTGATTTTAGTGCTTGAGCCCGAAAGTAGACTTGTAGTCAGAATCTTGTACTTCAGAGTCAAGACTATGAGGCACTATATGACAATGCAACATTGACAGGCAACATTGACTTCACTTCAAGTTTGTCATTGGCTTGAAAATGTTTCCAGAAAGTTGGTGATTTTGAAAAGAGCTGTACAAATGCAAATCTTTGTTCACTCTCCAGTTCTCCTCTGGATGCTGTAAATGAGGATACCACTGTTTTCCTACCACTATGTGAATGGCTTTGTACTGAATTAAAAATAACAATAATTGCTGTAAAAACTTAGGAAGTCAGGGAGTATCTGTGGAGAGAAGGAGAGAGACAAGAATGCTTCAGCACAATTGTCAATGACCTGAAATGATAATTCATTCTCTCCACAGATGCTGTCTCAGCTGCTGAGCCTTTCCAGCAGCTTCTATTCTTAATTTGGATCTTCAGAACCAATAATATTCTGCCTGGTTTCAAAGTAACTTAATTTTAATATGAGCTGATGGATCAAAGCGCTTCTTTCTCTATTATCACTGTAGTTTTTTTTACTATGTATCTACACTTACCAGTAACACCAGGATCACTGGGCCTTGGTAGATGTAGTCAATGTATTTTCCTGACCGCTTACCAAACCAGCACCTGAAGTCAAACAAATAAATTGTGACACAAGAGAACAAAACTGTACATTATTACCCAAACTGACTTTCTCATCTTCAACCTTTAGCCCCCTGGTTTATCTGCTCACTGTGTGAGGATACTATGGCTTTAAGCCGTGTTGGGTGGCATGGTGGCTCAGTGGTTAGCACTGCTGCCTCACAGCACCAGGGACCTGCTTTCAATTCCAGCGTCAGGCGACTGTCTGTGTGGAGTTTGCACATTCTCCCTGTGTCTTGCATGGGCTTCCTCTGGCTCCGGTTTCCTCCCACCATCCAAAGATGTGCAGATTAGGTGAATTGACCATATGCTAAATTGCCCATAGTGTTCAGTGTTGTGTAGGTTAGGTGCACTAGTCAGGGGTAAATGTAGAATAATAGGGTAGAGGAATGGGTCTGGGTGGGTTACTCTTCAGAAGATTTGTGTGGACTTGTTGGGCTGAATGGCCTGTTTCCACACTGGAGATGGTGTATTCTGTTGTCTTTTGTTAATAAAGAGAGGATGAGACACAGGTGATGAGTGATCTGTCCTAAACCAATAAAAGTAACAGCTTGTGATGCCTTGGAATTTTCTTTAAAGTTGAAACTTTAGAATCAGCCTGAATAGGTGGAGTCAGGCTCCCATAGAACCAAGATTTTAGCTTAGTTTTCAGAGGTTGTTGGGGTTTTGAAGTTGGCTGTGGAAACTCTCTCTCTCTCTACCAGATCTTTCTCTCTTTGCTCCCAGAATTGCAAATGAGACAATCTACTTTACTGAATTTTCCTTTGCTGGGGTGTGTTTATGGGATGTAACTACATTGGAACAGTTGCAGTTTAGGAGTTAAATAATCTATTACTTTGTAAAGTTTTTCAATGGAGTTAATTATACCAATTCTTCTTTCTTTTATTTATATTTTAACTGTGGGGCAAGAATAAATAGTGTTTTGCTTAAAGTCAAGTAGTGTATGCAATCAAATTACATCTGGAACACAGCACCTTCAAATAAAAAGTCTAGGCTATCTCCTTGATATATTTGAGGGGGGCGGGTGATGCAGGTATTGTTCTGGTCCATAACAAATGTAACTACAACCTCACTCCACAAATAGCTATGATGTGGAGGTGCCGTCTGATTTTGTCATCAGGCATAGCTCATTAGGCAACACTGTGTACCTATTTGTGGACAAAGTCAGAAATCACACCGGCACCAGGTTATAGTCTAACAGGTTTATTTGAAATCACAAGCTTTCAAAATGCTGCTCCTTCATCAGGTGAAATGGCTTCATACCCACTTCATCTGACAAAAGAGCAGCTCTCTGAAAGCTTGTGATTTCAAATAAACCTATTGGACCTGGTTTTGGTGTGATTTGTGACTTTGTCCACAAATAGCTACACAGTATTGCATAATGAGCTATGCCTGATGACAAAATCTGACGGAACCAGGGTCTCACATAGGCTCTCTTACTATCCCTTGTTTCTAGTTAAGCTCAATAAACATCTTAATGTTCACTTTCCTGATCTGATGTTACTACACGTAACAATGGCGACCAGATCCATAGAACAAGAGACAAACAGCACAAAGCGCCTGAAGTGAGGCCCTAAACAAGTTATTTCGACAAGGTGAGTGACTGGGAAAACACATGGCAGCTGTGGCTACACACTTCGGTGTGAAAAGCAGAGAGAAAGAGTATAATTCAAATAGTGAAAAATTTGGAAGTGCAGATATACAAAGAGATCTGGGTGTCCTTGTACACCAGTCAATGAAAGTAGACAGGCAAGTAAGCAATTAAGAAGGCAAATGGTATTCTCACCTTCATTGTAAGAAGGTTTGAGTTCAGAAGTACAGGTTTCTTACTGAAGTTACACAGGGCCTTCATGAAACCACACCTGGTGTATTGTGTGAAGGTTTGGTCTCCTTCCATAAGAGTAAGTTCAGCAGATTTTCACTAGGCTGATCACGGCAATGGCAGGACTGTCCTATGAGGAGAGATTGATTCAACTGGGCCTGTATTCATTAGAGGTTAGAAGAATGAGCAGCGATCTGGTTGAAGTATGGAATATTTTAACAGGTTGGATAGACTAGATGCATCAAGGATGTTTGCCCTGGTTGGGTCATCTCGTCTCAGGATATGGAGTAAATTATGTAAAAACTGAGATGAGTAAAACATGACTTCACTCAAAGGTAATAAATCCATGGAATTCTCTATGACAGAAGTTGGTGAAGACTAAATTACTGAATATATTTAAGAAAGAAACATTTTTATTTTTTCAAGACATAAGAGAAGTGGGAAGAAAGTGGGAATGTGACAAAGGATTAGCCATGATCATATTGAATGGTGCAGCTGGCTTGAAGGGCAGAATAGCATTCTCCTAGTTTCTACATTTCGATGATAGCAGAGTGCTACAGGTGAATAGCAAGGCCAGATCAGTAAGCTGAGGAAGTGACCACTGCAGATGCTGGAGATCAGAGTCGAAGGGTGTGGTGCTGGAGAAGCATGGCCGGTCAGGCAGCATCTGAGCAGCAGGAGAAACAACATTTTAGGCACTTCATCAGTCCTTCCTGATGATGGGCTTATGCCTGAAATGTCGACTCTCCTGTCCTCGGATGCTGCCTGTGTGACTGTACTTTTTCAGCACCACACTCTTCGAGCACAGTAAGCTGAACCTGGAAGTGTGAGGAAAAAAAACTGAAGAGAAACTTAGCAGTGACAGACAGGAATGAATAACGGACTTGAAAGCACACTTGGGATCCAAAACATAGAGATACAAAGCCCACAAAAAGACTAGAAAATGGGGTAAAGCTCACAACAAGGACCATCTCAAGTCACGTGTAAGTTAATTGATCACAGTGAGTAAAACATCACAGCAAATCTTTTCAGTGATAGGTAGGAAAAAAGTACTCAGTCTGCCTGCTGAAAATGTGAGAGAAAAGAGAGTCTGCTGAAGAGAACCATTTGCAGAAGCTAGTCCTCACCAGTAATGTAGTCTTGAAACCAAGAGACAGACTGGTTTGGAGTTGTATTGGCAACAGAAAAGAGAAAACAGACCACAGCAATCTGCATCAGTTAGATTGGTGAATGCTGGGGAGAAAATCAAATTCTTTCTGGGGAATGTAGCATACCTACTGCATGCTGTCAGATCCTCTGATTTTGCAGATGTATGATACAAATTTAGATATGCAGACATTATGGTTAATGGCAAGAAAACTGCTTTTAAATTTAACATAGGGACTGATGTATTTATTCTTTCAGATGCCCGCCCAAGATTGAGACAAGCAAGTTTTCCTCAGATCTCCTCTAAACTACTTTATCCTCACTTTAAATTTGTGTCCTCTGGACTTGGATATGTCTGCCATTGGGAAAAGGATTCTCATGATCCAACCTATCTCTGCCTCTCATAAGTTTGTAGACCTCATCAGATAACCTCCCTCAGCCTTCTTTGATCCAGGGAAAACAACAAACACAGCCTATCCAGTGTCTCCCTATGACTGTGACTTTCTATTCCAAGCAACATCCTGGCGAATCTCCTCTGCACCCTCTCCAGTACAATCAAGTGCTTCTGACAGTATGCTGACCAGTACTGCACAAGTATCACATCTGTGGCCTAACTGAAGCTCTATAAAGTTACAACAAGACTTTGTGTTTCCTATATTCTATGCTCCAGCTAATGAAGGCAAGCATCCTGTGTGTCTTCTTCACTGCAGTAATTGTAATAACCTCAGAATATGAGTTCCCTGGCTGGGGCTGTGAATCTGGTTTAATAGGGAGCTCTGACTGACATAAAAAGGGTAAGCGTCAGTGATAATGACACTCTGGTGTCTGATTATATGTCAATAAGGGGTGACAATGACAGGATACCAGCCTCTGAGAGTTATTTCATTCACCATCCTGTTTACTTGTGCTGACACTGTCGTGGATTTATAGATTTGTACATAAAGGTCCCTTTGTTCCTCACTACTCTCTAGGGACCTACGATTCATTATGATGTCCTTCCTTTACTAGAGCCCCCAAAATCCATCACCTCACAGTTATCAGGATTACATTCTACCTGCCATTGATCTGCCCAATTTATCAGTTGATCAGATCATCCTCCTCAATATCAATAACATCACCAATTTTTCATGTCATCTGCAAACTTTGTAATTATACCTTCGACATTCACATCCAAGTTGTTAGTGTACATAGGAAACAGTAAGGGTCTCAGCACTGATCATGTGGCACGCTATTGGTCACAGGCTTTCAATTGCAAAAAAGACCCTCCACCATCTGTAAGCCAATTTTGGATCCAGTTTATCAAGTTGCTTGAATCCCATGGACTCTTACGTTTTGGACCAGCCATCAATGTGGGACTTTGTCAAAGGTCTTACTGAAGTCCATATAAACCACATCAACTGCACTCAATATATTTAGTTACCTAAATTCAATTGAGTTAGTCAGAGAAGTTCTCCCTCTAACAAATCCATGCTGACTATCCCTAATCAATCCCTGCTTTTCCAAGTGTTGAATAAATCCTGCTCCTCAGAACTTTTCCCAATAATTTTTCTACCGCTAACATCAGACTAACTGCTCTGTAATTACCTGGCCTATCCCTATCTTAAACAAAGAAATCATGTTAGCTATACTCCATTCATTTGGCACTTCACCTGTGGCCAGCAAAGTATTAAATATCTACACTAACCTGGCAAGTTTAAATAAAATCTTCAAACCTCAAAATAGTCCATCAAGTGATAGTTCAAGATCTGCAAGCAGCTAATAAAAAGCTACCCAGAGAAAATGATATGCTTCAGCACAAATTAGATTATGCTAATAATTAATGTTCAGAAGTGACTGAGCTGCATAAATGGCAGCTGTGCAAGCCCATCATATAAGCCAGACATATACTTGAAGATTTTCTTTCAGTCAACTACTAGAGGATAAAACAATAGAACGTCTAGATAAGCAGAATTTTTATTCACAGAGCTTAAAGTTGAACATCAAAATCAGCTTGAACAATCAAACTTAAACAAAAATGAGAGAGACCTATCTCAAAGAGACCACAGATCCAGATGTCAACAATCATGCAATAACAAAACACAGATTTCCAAAAGCCCCGTGCAGGAAGTGCCAATATTCACATGTAATTGACACTACCATCATGGAGGAAAAAGTCCCTGTTTCATAAGATTATTCAGAGCACACTGTGCTGAGAAAACCTTGCACTGCAGTTAATGAGTGATGATCTTGTATTCCAAAAATAAACACAGAGACAGAACGAAAAGCTTTGTTTAAGTTAATACAAGTCTAATGCACAGAAACATCCTTTTGTATCTGGCTTTCAGTTACAAAAGAGAACTACCTTTTGAAAAAAAAAGGTCTAGACATACAAGACAAGGTAATCCAATCTGCCACCCAGCCTACAGACTTTTAGTGTTGTGGATTTTGTATTGGGGGCATAATCTAATTTGTGCTTAAGCATATCATTTTTTCTGGATAGCTTTTTATTTGTTGTTTGCAGATTTTGAAGTATCACTGGATGGACAGTTTCTGAGGTTTGAAGATCCTATGGATGCTGGTCCAGAGGCCCATTTCTTTATTGACAATGATACACTCTGACTTTCTGATGGAGTGCTAGAAATGTTCTTGTTTGCAGAGAAGCTGTCCTGAGCTTACCTTCCTGGTCAACAGTGAGGGTGCCCAAATACATCTTTTATATATCAGCAGGGTGATGGTGGTATAGTGGTGAGCATAGCTGCCTTCCAAGCAGTTGACCCGGGTTCGATTTCCGGCCATCGCAGCATTGCAGTTTCTAAACAGATTTTGAAAAGAAAGCCCCTGGGGAAAAATCTAGAGCATGAATGTTTCATTGTGTGGTAAAACGGATCTATCAGATTGCTCCTTGCTTTTATCGGCACAGTGGTTAGCACTGCTGCCTCACAATGCCAGAGACCCAGGTTCAATTCCCCCCTCAGGCAACTGTCTATGTCGAGTTTGCACATTTTCCCCATGTCTGTGTGGGTTTCCTCTGGGTGTTCTGGTTTTCTCCCACAGTCCAAAAATGTACAGGTTAGGTGAATTGGCCATGCTAAATTGCCCATAGTGTTAGATGTAGGGGACTGGGTCTGGGTGGGTTGCTGTTCGGAGGGTCGGTGTGGACTTGTTGGGCCGAAGGGCCTGTTTCCATACTGTAAGTATTCTAATCTAATCTAATCTAATGTCATTCATATCCTCCAAGAGAGCTGAGAACACAATTGGAAATTAATGCCTCAGGCTGGGCATAAAGGTGGACGTGGGGTAAGGGTAAAGGAGGGAAGTGGAATAAAGAGTTAAAATCTTTATGGTTAAGTGTTCAAAGTTAAAGGCATACTTATAAAGAATCTTTGGGGAAGATGTACAGTAAAAATTTAACTATGACTTTAGGAATAGCTGTTGAGAATATGCAAGGTTAGAAGTCACACAACACCAAGTTACAGTCCAACAGGTTTATTTGAAACCACAAGCTTTTGGCGTGCTGCTCATTCGTCAGGTAGAGTGCCTTGCCCACCTCAGTCCAACACTGATACCTCCACATTGAAAATTTGCAAGAAGGGCTATGCCATAATGACCAGTGTGACAATGCTATTGATTCAAAAGGTTATTTTGTCCTTTTTTCTTTAAAACGGGGTTTTAAGATATAGGTGGCAAGCTATCTACTTGGCAAGCCAATAAAGTAAACAGCTTGTGATGCCTTATGGTATTTTTTTAAAAGTTGGAACAATAAAAGCAGCCTGGATAGATGTGGCGAGCTCTTACAGACTAGGGTTTTGAGGTTTTTTTTAGATTTTACGTTTAGCTTTAAGCAGTTGCTGTTGGAGTCACAAGAGGCTGCTGGAGTTTGAAGAAGCAGAAGTTATCTTTTCCCCCTCTTGGTTACAGCTAGAAGCTGGGGGTTTCTCTCTGCTGCTGGGTTACCTGTGAGACAAATCAATTTTTCTGAATTTGCCTTTTTGCCAAGAGACATGTTTATGGGATATTACTATATTCAAACAGTTAATTAGTAATAGCTCTTGTATCTATTATGCAGTTAAGTTTTTCAATAGAATTAAGTTATTCTAAATACTTCTTTCTTTTGTTGCATTTTAACTACATGTTTAATAAACTGTCATAATTTGGAGATGCTGGTGTTGGACTGGTGTTTACAAAGTTAAAAATCACGCATCAACCAATCCAGGTCTTTAATAACAAACAAAAATAACAAACAATCCAGGTCTTTTTCAATATATAATTTCAGTTACATCACACTGTAAACTTTTGCTATAAATTCTGTCTTACATCCTATTCTCCACAACCACTTGATGAAGGAGCAGCGTTCCGAAAGCTAGTGCTTCCAAATAAACCTGTTGGACTATAACCTGATGTTGTGTGATGTTTAACTAAATAAATTGTGTTTTGTTTCATGTTGAGTCATTTGACCATTAAATTGTTCCTGGAATTCAGCATGTTACATTTGCCTTTAAAATAAGAAAAAGCTTGGGTCGAAGCTACCATCTTAAAATACTTTGAGGGGGTCTGGTCTGGTCCATAACACCAGATGGAACTGATTTTTTAGGCCGTTAGCATTCTAAGCAGTAATCATATAACTATATCATCATATTGCAATTTTCTTTGAAACTTTTTAAGGTTCACTTTCAGACATGATCTTACTGTTCTCACTTTTAACTCTTACACCACTAATTGGCCACTAACCAATCTAGTGAGGGACTCTTGATTTAGTCATTTGGTATGACAGAATTTGAGTATTGTTGGAAAAAAACACACATTTTGTTGAAGTTTTTTTTATCATACTCTCACCAGGACAGTTCACAAGAAATGCCAAAGTGAAAGGGAAAATGACTTGGATTGTATGAGAGAAAAATGCTCATTGGTCGCAGGTTGACTATGATTTGGAAGGTATTGTCATGGAACATGTACTAGTTAGAGGATGACAGGTAGACAAGGTAAAATAAAGAACTGTCGATGCGGGAAATCTGAAACAAAAACGGCTTTGTAATAAGGATACATGGAGGATCCCTAAACAGAATGTCATCTAGTATTTTACAGAACTTACTGCTCATTTTCATAGTATAGTTTCACGATTGACCAGGCCATAATGATGGGAAGTGGAATACCTGCGAAATAGAGAACAACATTACTTTGACACCATGAAACTATATTATCCTTTCAACTGTATCCATCCTTACTTTGATCCCAGGTTCTCAAGAAGAGCAACAGATGGACTTTAGTTTAGATAAATGTGAGGTGTTGCATTTTGGTATGGTAACGCAAATCAGGGCAGGACTTACATAGTCAATGGTAGGGCCTTAGGGAGAGTTTCTGAACAAAGGGACCTAGGGGTGCAGGTGCATAGTTCCTTGAAAGTGCAGTTGCAGGTAAACAGGGTGCAAGCCCTTCATCAGGAATCAGGTCCTCATTCCTGATGAAGGGCTTATCCCCGAAACATCGATTCTCTTGCTCCTTGGAAGTTGTCTAACCCACTGTGTTTTTCCAGCACCACTCCCCTCTGATCTCCAGCCTCTGCAGTCCTCACTTTCTCCTACTTTTTGAATGTTGCATTCAATTCTGGTCTCTCTGTTAAAGGAAAAATGCTATTAAACTTGAAAGAGTTCAAAAAAGGTTTACAAGGATGTTGCCAGGTTTGGAGGGTTTGAGCTCTAGGGAGGGGCTGAATAAGCTGGAGCTGTTTTCCCCTGAGTATCAAAAGCTGAGTGGTGACCTATACAGAGGTTTATAAAATCATGAGAGGCATGGACAGGGTGAATAACCACGGTCATTTTCCAAGGGTAGGGGGAGTCCAAAACAAGAGGACACCGGTTTAAGGTGAGAGGGAAAATATTTAAGAGGGATCTAAGGGGCAACTTTTTCACACAGAGGGTGGTGCGTATATGGAATGAGCTACCAGAGGAAGTGATGGAGGCTGGTACAATTACAGCATTTAAGAGGCATCTGGATAGATATATGAATGGGAAGGACTTTGAGGAACATGGGCCAAATCCTGGTGAAGGGGACTAGGTCAGTTGAGGATATCTGGTCCCCATGGACGACTTGCACGGAGAAGTCTGTTTCTGTGCTATACATAACACTATGTTAAATTCACACAATGTCTAACATGCCATGGCCTGGGCCTTCCATTCTCTAGATGGTCAAACACAAGTTATACCCTAATATATGTTAATTGGGCCTCCGCAGAACTGCTGATGCCATGGCTATGGTAAGTTTAAATTGTCATTGGGCAATTATCCACAATCTGGAATCATCTGAAAAGGTAGCTCATTCTGAGACGGGTGCCAGCTTACTTATCTGAATAGTTGCTCAGGAAAACAATTAAAACCTGCACTTGTGGCATGGTGACTCAATGGTTAGCACTTCTGTCTCACAGCGCCAGGGACCCAGGTTCGATTCCACCCTCAGCTGATTGTGTGGAGTTTGCATGGGTCTCCTCCAGGTGCTCTGGTTTCCTCCCACTGCTCAAAGATGTGCAGGCTAGGTGGAGAAGCTATGGGAAATGCCGGGTTACAGAGATGAGGTGGGTCTGGGTGGGATACTATTCAGAGGCTCGGTGTGGACTTAATGGGCTGAATGGCCTGCTTCCACACTGTAGGAATTCTATGAAGTAAGTTTCTGTAACAAAGAACAAAGAAAGTTTACAGCCCAGGAACAGACCCTTCAGCCCTCCAAGCCATCATCACTCTCGCTGACCCTGTTATCAATTTTCTGACTCATCCTCCACAAACACTCAACCCATACCCACGTTTGAAGACTTCTGATCACTCCCTTGATATGTGGCCCACCCTACCCCACTGACTTTGCTGCCATCCTAGAGTCTATACAGCTGTCATGCTGTCCTTACAATTGCCTGTCACAATTTCTTTTGCTCATTTACCTTATACATTTTCTCTTCCTCTCTAGCCTTTCAGAATGACTTTGCTTAGATTTGATTAGATTCCCTACAGTGTGGAACCAGGTCCTTCGGCCCAACAAGTCTACACCGATCCTCTGAACAGTAACCCACCCATTTCTCTCTGACTAATGCACCTAACACAATGGGCAATTTAGCATGGCCAATTCACTGCAGATCTTTGGACTGTTGGAGGAAATTAGAGCACCCAGAGGAAACCCATGCAGACAGGGGGAGAATGTGCAAACACCACACAGACAGTTGCCTGAGACAGGAATCAAACCCAGGACCCTGGTGCTGTGAGGCAGCAGTGCTAACCACTGAACCACCATGCCGCCTAATATATATCAACTATTATTGAATGGCTTTTATGCAGGTTCTCCATAAGGATGCAGGTTCTGTAAGGATTGCTGCACTGGGCCAGAAAAAACACAGGAAGGTATTCAGGTTTCCCTGATCTGGGTTAGAAATAGAGATTTTGGACCCAGATCAGAAGATTTGGTCCCAAGCCAGTGTATGTGCTGAGGGGCTGGAGCCAGTTTCATCCAGATGGTTAAAAGGGTCTTGATTGATGTTGGTGATCGAGTATAGTCCTAATGGCAAAATGGCAGCTTTCAACAGTGTATAAAACTGACTTGTGCAACTAAGATCCAAATCCTGGCTGTTTGGGTCAACAGTTCTTTGCCATAACTTGTTCCAGCAATAGGCTCCAAGCCACCACTTCTGTGTTTACTAAATGTCTCACCAAACATTTCGCTACACTTCACTGGAGTAATGCATTAGAAATCAAATGCTACTCTTCCCAGAGATATCACAAAAGTTCAAGATTTCAAGTTCAAGTTGCAATTATGATGTGATTAGGAAGGAAACTGCAGGGGATGGGCGCAATTGAAATGTGGAGATTATTTAAGGAACAAGTACTGCATGTCTTTGATTAGTGTGTATCTGTCAGACAGGAATGAAGTGATCGATTGAGGGAGTTATGGTTCACTAAAGAAGTTGAATCTCTTGTCAAGAGGGAGACAAAGGCTTAGTTTCGGATGAGACGTGAAGGCTCAGTTAGGCGCTTGAGTGATACAAGTTAGCCAGGAAGGACCTAACAAGAGAGATAGGAAGAGCCAGGAGGGGACATAAGAAGTTCTTGGCAGCTTGGATCAAGGAAAGCTCTAAAGCATTTGGTAGGCATGTCAGGAATAAAAGAATGACTAGAATAAGATTAGGGTCGAGAGTGTGGTGCTGGAAAAGCACAGCAGCATCCAAGGAGCAGGAAAAAGGATGTTTTGGGAAAAAAGCCCTTCAACAGGAATGAGGCTGTGAGCCAAGGGGTTGGAGAGATAAGTGGGAGGGGGATGGGGCTAGTGGGAAGGTAGCTGAGAGTATAATAGATGGATGGAGGTGGGGATAGGTCAGAAGGGGGGATGGAGCGGATAGGTGGGACGGAAGATGGACAGGTGGGATAGCTCATGAGGGTGGTGCTGAGCTGCAAGGTTTGAACTTGGATAACGTTGGTGGAGGGGAAATGAGGAAACTGGTGTATTCTATATTGATGCCGTGTGGTTGGAGGGTCCCAAGGCAGATTCTCCTGGTCCTCAGATACTGCCTGACCTGCTGTGCTTTTCCAGCACTACATACTCATCTCTAATCTCCAGCATCTACAGTCCTCACTTTTGAGTAGGGTAAGATTAGGGCCAATCAAGGAAAGCATTAAGAAGTTTTGCATGGAGTCAAAGGAGATAGGAGAAGTGTGGGGAAATAAATATTATGTGTCAGTATTCAAACTAGAAAAAGACAATGTTGTCGAGGAGAGTACTGAGATACAGGCAGGATTGAAGTTCACAAGGGGGAGGTGTTAAAAGTTCTGGAAACTGTGAAAATAGATAAGTCCCCTGGACCGGATGGGATTTATCCTAGGATTCTCTGGGAAGCCAGGGAGGAGATTGCAGAGCCTTTTGCTTAGATTTTTGTGTGACTACAGGAATAGTGCCAGAAGACTGGAGGATAGCAAATCTTGCCCCCTTATTCAAGAAGGGGAGTTGAGACAACCCTCATAATTATAGACCAGTGAACCTTACTTGTGTTGGAAAAGATTACAGAACATAGAACACACAATATACAACATTACAGCACAGTACAGGCACTTCGGCCTCAATGTTGCGTCGACCTGTGGAACAAATCTGAAGCTCATCTATCCTACACTATTCTATCTGTTTATCCAATGACCATTTAAATACCCTTATAGGTGGCAAGCCTACTATTGTTACAGGCAGCATGTTCCATACCTGTCCTACTGTCTGACTAAAGAAACTACCTCTGACATCTATCACCTGTCAATTTAAAGCTATGTCCCCTTGTGCCAGACATCACCATCTAAGGAAAAAGTCTCTCACTGTCCACCCTATCTAACCCTCTGATTATCTTGTATGTCTCAATTAATTCACCTCTCAACATTCTTCTCTCTAATGAAAACAGCCCCAAGTCCCTCAGCCTTTCCTCACAGGACCTTCCCTCCATACCAGGCAACATCCTAGTAAATCTCCTATAAACTCTTTCCAAAGCTACCACATTCTTCCTATAATGCGGCAATACTCCAAATGCGGCCACACCAGAGTTTTGTACAGCTGCAGCATGACCTCGTGGCTCCAAAACTCAATCCCTCTACCAATAAAAGCTAATACACCTTATGCTTTCTTAACAACCCTATGAACCTGGTGGCAACTTTCAGGGATCTATGTACATGGACACCAAGATCTCTCTGCTCATCTGCACTGCCAAGAATCTTATCATTAGCCCAGTTATCTGTATTCCTGTTGGTCCTTCCAAACTGGATTACCTCACACTTTCCCGCATTAAACTCCATTTGCCATCTCTCAGCCCAGCTGTACAGCTTATCTCTGCCCCTTTGTAATCTGCAACATCCTCCAGCACTACTCACAACTCCAACGACTTTAGTGTCATCTGCAAATTTACTTATCCATCCTTCTACCCCCTCATCTAGGTCATTTATAAAAATGACAAACAGCAGTGGTCCCAAAACAGATCCTTGTGGTATTTTCCTCAGATGGTGATGGTTAGCACAAGGGGACATAGCTTTAAATTGAGAGGTGATAGATATAGGACAGATGGCAGAGGTAGTTTCTTTACTCACAGAGTAATGGGAGCATGGAATGAACTGCCTTCAACAGTAGTAATTTTCACCACCTTTAAGGGCATTGGCTAAACATATGGATGAAAATGGAATAGTGTTGGTTAGATGGGCTTCAGATTAGTTTTTTCTCATTCCTGAAGAAGGGCTTATGCCCGAAACGTCGATTCTCCTGTTCCCTGGATGCTGCCTCGCCTGCTGCGCTTTTCCAGCAACACATTTTCAGTTCAGATTAGTTCCACAAGTTGGGGCAGTATCGAGTGCTGAAGGACCTGTATTGTGCTATAATGTTGTAAGTTCTATGTTCTATTTCAAATTGTTTGGAGAATTCCCCAATTAACCTGGCTTCCCAATCCCAGGTTGACAGAAAGCATGGATTACTGTGTTTAGCAAGAATTGGTATTAATTACAAATAAAAAGATTCTAACTACAGATATATAGTTATGAACAGTTGACAAGTAACTTTTTTTATTCATTCATGCAACATGGGTATTGGTGGCTGGTTGAGCATTTATTCCCTGTCCCTAGCTGCCCTTGGTTGAGCATTTATTCCCTGTCCCTAGCTGCCCTTGAGAATGTTGTGTTTCACTGCACTCTTTGTGCAGTGTGTTTACCTACAATGCACTTAAGAGAGGGAATTTGCAGGATCCTAACACAGTGACAGGGACGGAACGGCGATATATTTCCAAGTCAGCATAGTGAGTGGCTTGGAGGAGAACTTGCAGGCAGTGGTCTTCCTATGTTATCTGCTGCCTTTGTCCTTTTCGATGGGAGTGGTCATGGGTTTGGAAGGTGCTATCTATGAACATTTGGTGAATTTCTGCAGAGCATTTTGCCGATACTACATGTTGCTTCTACCGAGTGTTGACGATTAGATTTCCTACAGTGTGGAAACAGGCCCTTCGGCCCAACAAGTCTACGCCGACCCTCCGAAGAGCAACCCACCTAGACCCATTCCCCTACTTTTACCCATGACTAATGCACCTAACACCATGGGCAATTTAGCATGGCCAATTCACCTAACCTACAGATCTTTGGACTGTGGGAGGAAACCAGAGCACTCGGACGAAACCCACGCAGATACGGGGAGATGTGCAAACTCCACACAGACAGTTGCCCGAGGCAGGAATTGAACCCGGGTCCCTGGTGCTGTGAGGCAGCAGTGCTAACCACTGAGCCACCGTGCCGCCCTAGTGGAGGGAGTGAAAATTTGCAAATGTGGTGTCAGCCAAGAGGGTATCCTGGTATATTGATAGTGGGGATGCACTGATTTTGAACCCGGGTCCCTGGTGCTGTGAGGCAGCAGTGCTAACCACTAAGCCAGCCCTAGTGGAGGGAGTGAAAATTTGCAAATGTGGTGTCAGCCAAGAGGGTATCCTGGTATATTGATAGTGGGGATGCACTGATTTGAATGTCAAAGGGCTGTGGTTATGTTCTCCCTTACTGTAGATGATCATTGCTTGCAATTTGTGTGATATGGACGTTACTTGCCACTTGTTAGCTGAAGTGTGGATATTACCCAGATCATGCTGCATTTGAACATGCACTACTTCAGTGTCGGAGGCAAAGTGAATGGTGCGGCAATCATTGATGAACATCCCAATCTGACATTATGATGGAGGGAAGGTCATTGATGAAGCAGCTGAAGATGTTTAGGCTTCGGACATTACCCTGAGGAACTTCTGCAGACATGTCCTAAAGCGGCGATGATTGACCCCCAACAAACATGACTATATATCAGATATGACTCCAATTACCAGACAGTTTGTCCCCTGATTCCCATTAATACCCATTTTGCTAGGGCTTCTTAGTGCCACATTTAATGGAATGTGGCCTTGATATTAAGGGCTATAACTTTTACCTAACATCTGGAATTCAGTGCTTGGTCCATGTTTGAACCAAGTTTGTAATGAGGTCAGGAGCCGAATGGTCCTGGCGGAACCAAAACTAAGTGTCATGGAGCAGGCTATTGCTGGACAGGTGCTGCCTGATAGCACTGTTGATGGCATCTTCCATCACTTTACTGATGTTCAGGAACAGACAAATGGGCTTGGAATTGGTCAGGTTGGATTTGTCCTGCTTTTTTGCATACAGGGCATACTTGGATAATTTTCCACATTGTCGGATGTTATAACTGTACTGGAAGAGCTTGGTTGTGGAAGGTCTGCAGCACAAGTTTTCAGTATTATTGCTGGAATGTTATAAAGGCCCACAGCCTTTGCAATATCTAGTGCCTCCAACCATTTTTTGATACCAAGAGGAGTGAATCAAATGGGCTGAAGAATGATACCTATGGTCCTGGGGATCACTGGAGGGGTTTGAGATGTATCATTCACTTGGTACTTCTGACTGAAGACTGCTGCAAATGCTTCAGCTTTATTTTGATAACTGGGGCTCATTCTGGGGTAAGTGGGACCTCTACAAACAGGATGGTCTACACTTGAACCAGAGGGGTAACAATATCCTAGGAGGCAAATGTCCTAATGCTATTTGGGAGGGTTTAAACTAATTCAGCAGGAGGATGGGAACCTAAATTGTAATTCCAGTGTCGAAGAGGTTAAAAGTAGTTAGGTCATAAATATGGTTTCAAGGTCACAAGAGTTCACCGCAAGTAGGAAGGTGGTTTGAAGTGTGTCTACTTCAATGCCAGGAGCATCCAGAATAAGGTGGGTGAACTTGCAGCATGTGTTGGTACCTGGGACTTCAATGTTGTGGCCATTTTGGAGACATGGATAGAGCAGGGACAGGAATGGTTGTTCAGTAAGAACAGAAAAGATTGTAAATGACGGGGAGGTATGGCATTGTTCGTCAAGGACACTATTATGGTAGCAGAAAGGACATTTGATGACTCATCTATTGGGATAGTATGGGCTGATGTTAGAAACAAGAAAGGAGAGGTCACCCTATTGGGAGTTTCTATAGGCCTCTGAATAGTTCCAGAGAGGAAAGGATAGCAAAGATAATTCTGGATAGGAGCCAGAGTAACAGGGTAATTGTTATGGGGGACTTTAACTTTCCAAGTATTGGAAAATTAAAGGAGAAGATGGGGAAGGAAACTACAGGGGATGGGCACAATTGAAATGTGGAGCTTATTCAAGGAACATCTACTGCATGTCCTTGATAAGTATGTACCTGTTAGATAGGGAGGAAGTTGTCGAGCAAGGCAGTCATGGTTTACTAAAGATGTTGAATCTCTTGTCAAGATGAAGAAGAAAGCTTATGTTAGGATGAGTCGTGAAGGCTCAGTTAGGATGCTTAAGAATTACAAGTTAACTGGGAAAGACCGAAAGAGAGAGCTTAGAAGAGGCAGGAGGGGACATGAGAAGTCGTTGACAGATAGGTTCAAGAAAAACCTTAAAGCTTTCTATAGGTATATCAGGAATAAAATAATGACTTAGAACAAGGAACAAAGAACAAAGAACAAAAAAACAAAGAAAATTTACAGCCCAGGAACAGGCCCTTCGGTTCTCCAAGCCTGAGCCGATTCAAATCTACTGTCTAAACCTGTCGCCCACTTCCTAAGCATCTGTATCCCTCTGCTCCCCACCTACTCATGCATCTGTCCAGATGCATCTTAAATGAGTTTAGATTAGAGTGGTGCTGGAAAATGAATCTACCGTGCCTGCCTCTACCACCTCTGCTGGCTACACGTTCCAGACGCCCATCACTCTCTGTGTGACGTACTTGCCGCGTGTATCCCCCTTAAATTTTCCATCTCTCACCTTGAAAGCGTGACCTCTTGTTATTGAATCCTTCACCCTGGGAAAAAGGTTGTTTCTATCCACCTTGTCTATAACCTTCATGATTTTGTAAACCTCAATCAGGTCCCCCCTCAATCTCCTTTTTTCTAATGAAAACAAATCTAACCTACTCAACCTCTCTTCATAGCTAGCACCTTCCATACCAGGCAACATCCTCATAAACCTTCTCTGCACCCTCTCCAAAACGTCCACATCCTTTTGGTAATGTGGCGACCAGAACTGTACACAGTATTCTAAATG
>NC_057742.1:39236512-39272284 GCF_004010195.1 Chiloscyllium plagiosum
GCGTTCTTCCTCCAGCCGTCGTTTTGTTGTGGTCTGGCGATGGAGGGGTCCAAAGACCTGCATATCCTTGGTGGAGTGGGAGGGGGGAGTTGAAGTGTTGAGCCACATGGTGGTTGGGTTGGTTGGTCCGGGTGTCCCAGAGGTGTTCTCTGAAACGCTCCGCAAGTAGCCTGCCTGTCTCCCCAATATAGAGGAGGCCATATCGGGTGCAGAGGATGCAATAGATGATGTTTGTGGAGGTGCAGGTGAATCTGTGGCGGGTATGGAAGTTTCCTTTGGGGCCTTGGAGGGAGGTGAGGGGGGAGGTGTGGGCGCAAGTCTTGCACCTCCTGCGGTTGCAGGGGAAGGTGCCGGGAGTGGAGGTTGGGTTGGTGGGGGGTATGGATCTGACAAGGGGGTCGCGGAGGGAGTGGTCTTTACGGAATGCTGATAGAGGAGGGGAGGGAAATATATCCTTGGTGGTGGGGTCCGTTTGGAGGTGGCGGAAATGACGGCGGATGATGCGCTGTACATGGAGATTGTACATGGACATCATCCGCCGTCATTTCCGCCCATCATCCGCCTTCATTTCCGCCCTCCATGTACAGCGCATCATGGATGCTGCCTGACCTGCTGCGCTTTTCCAGCAACACATTTTCAGCTCTGATCTCCAGCATCTGCAGACCTCACTTTCTCCTTATACTCAATACCCCATCCAAAGAAGGCAAGCATAGTATATGCCTTCTTGACCACTCTATCCAGCTGTGCAGCAACCTTCAGGGTACAATGGACCTGCACTCCCAGATCTCTCTGCCCATCAACCTTTCCCAAGGCTCTTCTGTTCATTGTATAATTCACTCTAGAATTAGACTTGCCTAAATGCATCACCTCACATTTGTCTGTATTGAAATCCATCTGCCACTTTTTCGCCCAACTCTCCAGTCTATCTATATCCTCCTGTATTCTTTGATAGTCCGCTATGCTTTCTGCAACTCCACCAATCTTCATGTCATCTGCAAACTTGCTGATCATACCAACAGTGCCCTCTTCCAGATCATTTATGTATATCATAAACAACAGTGGCCCCAACACTGACCCCTGTGGAACATCGCTGGTCACCTTTCTCCATTTCGAGAAACTCCCTTCAATTACTACTCTCTGTTGCTTAATTAGTTCTTTATCCACCTAGCTAGAACACCCTGCACACCATGTGACTTCACTTTCTCCATTAGTATACCATCAAATGCCTTACTCAAGTCCATGTATATGACATCAACAGCCCTTCCTTCATCTTTCAACTTGGTCACTTCTTCAAAGAACTCTATTAAGTCGATAAGGCACAATCTCCCCCGCAGAAAACCATGTTGCCTATCGTTGATAAGCCCATTCTTTTCTAAACATAAATAGATCCTCTTCCACAGTACCCTTTCCAGCAACTTTCCCACCACCGACGTCAGGTTCACTGGTCTGTAGTTACCTGGAATATCCCTACTATCCTTCTTGTACAGGGGGACAACATGAGCAGCCTTCCAGTCCTGTGGCAACTTACCTGTATTTAAGGATGCCACAAAAATATCTGTCAGGGCCCCAGCTATTTCCTCTCTTGCCTCCCTCAGCAACCTGGGATAGATCCCATCCAGTCCTGGGGATTTGTTCACCTTAATAACTCTAGCCTCCCCAACACATCTTCCCTACTTATGTCAACTTGATTCAGACTAATCAAACTTCTATCTCTAATCTCAAGATTCATCATGTTCCTCTCCTCAGTGAACACTGATGCAAAGTAATCATTCAGAATCTCACCCATTCTCTCAGGTTCAACACACAGCCTTCCTTCATTATCCTTTAGAGGACCAATGTTTTCTCTAGTTACTTGCTTGCTTCCTTTATAAGAATAAAATGCTTTGGGATTCTCCTTAATGCTGAGAAAGATTAGGGCCAATCTTGTTTGGTTACGGGGAGTTGTGAGTCGAGTCCGAGGTAATGGGGAAGCGCTAAATGAATGTTTTTCATCAGTATTCACAGTGGAAAAACAGAATATTGTTGAGGAAAATACTGAGATACAGACTATTAGAACAGATGGGATTGACGTTCGCAAGAAGGAGGTGTAAGCAATTCTGAAAAGTGTGAAAACAATAAATCCCCGGGCCAAATGGAATGTATCCTAGGATTCTTTGGAAAGCCAGGGAGGAGATTGCAGACCTTTTGGCTTTGATCCTTATGCCATCATTGTCTACATGAATAGTGCCAGAAGATTGGAGGATAGCAAATGTTGTCCCCTTGTTCAAGAAGGGGTGTAGAGACAACCGTGGTAATTATAGACCAGTGAGCCTTACTTCGGTTGGGGGTAAAGTATTGGAAAAGGTTATAAGAGATAGGATTTATAATAATCTAGAGAGGAATAAGTTGATTAGAGATAGTCAACACAGTTTTGCAAAGTGTAGGTCGTGCCTCACAAACCTTATTGAGTTCTTTGAAAAAGTGACCAAGCAGGTGGATGAGGGTAAAGCAGTTGATGTGGTGTATATGGATTTCAGTAAGGCATTTGATAAGGTTTCCCACTATAGGCTATTGCACAAAATACAGAGGCATGGGATTGAGGGTGGTTTAGTGGTTTGAATCATAAATTGGCTAACTGAAAGAAGACAGAGGGTGGTGGCTGATGGGAAATGGAGTTCAGTTACTAGTGGTGTACCGCAAGGATTTGTTTTGGGACCACTGCTGTTTGTCATTTGTATAAATGACCTACATGAGTGCATAGGATGTGTTAGTAAATTTGTGGATGACACTAAGGTCAGTGGAGTTGTAGATAGTGCTGAAGGATGTTACGAGTTACAGAGGGACATAGAGCTGGACTGAGAGGTGGGCGATTGAGTTTAATGCGGAAAAGTCTGAGGTGGTTCACTTTGCAAAGAGCTACAGGAATAAAGATTATTGGGCTAATAGTAAGATTATTGATAGTGTGGATGAGCAAAGAGATCTTGAGCAGAGAGCCTGAAGGTTGCCACCCAGGTAGATAGAGTTGTTAAGAAGGCATAAGGTGTTTTTACAACACGGGGTAACCCCTCTTGCTTAATTTAAAACGGCAACACAGGAAAGATTTATCCCGTGCAGTAATCTGTGAAAATTCGGGAGGCCAAGAACTATTTAAAGTAAAAATTAATAACTTTATTTCTTATAGTATAACAGAGCATAATTAACTAACAACTATTTACACCTCCTTCCTCTAACCTATCTTTTACCTTCCCCTTCCACTAGTCTGATAAACCCCCTGATTAAGATTTCCAAAATATCACTTCTTATCTCAAAATGAGACAGCTTTCAGTCTTTTCTGTATTCCTGTCTTCTTTTCGTCTTCTTGGAGATTCTGTTTCACAGGCTACTGATCAATAAAGGTATCTTTAAGAGAGCACCATCTTTCTGGCAATGTGCAGATGTCATTGTCTTGGCAGTTCTCATCCTGAATATTCAATTTTCCCATGTCTTATACCCCCAAAGCATTGGATTGTGCCATTGGCTTTTAAGTTTGTCAATATATTAAATTCAAATTGGATTGGAGTTTGGTATTTTTCTGGGTATAATTTAAACTGATTGGCCTAATTCAAATCTGTTTTGTCGTTTCCAGGCAACCAGCTACCCTAGCTACCCCAGTAGCTGGACCACATGTTACATTGTATCTTATTGAGAACATTTGGTGCTATCACTGCTCTTGAACTCTCTTGAAGTTACAGTACACCCACATCTTCATAATAGTATGTTAGCTTTTATTGGTAGAGGGATTGTGTTTCGGAGTCACGAGACCATGTTGCAGCTATACAAAATTCTAATGCGACTGAACTTGGAATATTACATCCAGTCTGGTCACCACATTTTGGGCAGGTGGTGGAAGATTTGGAAAGGGTTTAGAGGAGATTTACTAGGATGGTGCTTGGTATGGAGGGAAGGTCTTATGAGTAAAAGCTGAGGGACTTGAGGCTGTTTTCGTTAGAGAGAAGAAGGTTGAGAGGTGACTAAATTGAGGCATACAAGATGATTGGAGGATTAGATAGGGTGGACAATAAGAGCCTTTTTCCTCAGATTATGATGGCTAGTACAAGGGGCCATAGCTTTAAATTGAGGGGTGATAGATATAGGACAGATGTCAGAGGTAGTTTCTTTGCTCAGAGAGTAGTAGCGGGATGGAAAGCACTGCCTGCAACAGTGTAATACTCACCAAATTTAAGGGCATTTAAATGGTCACTGGATAAACATATGGATGAAAGTAGAATATTTTAGGATAGATGGGCTTCAGATTGGTTCCACAGGTCACTGCAACATTAAGGGCCAAAGGGCCATTGGTACTGCACTGTCATGTTCTATGTTCTTTATTTTATGTTCTATCTGTTGATCTGGGAAAATGTGAGGTCTGCACTTTGGCAGGACAAATAAAGGAATGGATTGAATGGGGAGAAAATTCAGAAGTCTGAAGTGCAAAGAGACTTGGGAGTTCTACTCGAGGATTCTCTCAATGTAAATCTGCAGAGTCAATGATGGCACTTATTTCGAGAGGACTTGAATATAAAGGTAGGGATGTACTTCTGAGGCTCTATAAGGCTCTGGTCAGACCACATTTGAGGTATTGTGCACAGTTTTGGACCCCATATCGCAGAAAGAATGTAGTGGCCCTGGGCCATGATCAGAGGAGGTTCATGAGAATGGTCCCAAGAATGAAAAGCTTAACATACGAGGAGCTTTTGAGGACTCTGTGTTTATACTTGGTGGAGTTTAGAAGGATAAGGGGAATGTATTTGAAACACAGAATACTGAATGGCCTGAACAGAGTGGATGTTAGGAAGATGTTTCCATTGGTAGCAGAGACAAGGACCAGAGATTATAGCCTTAAAGGGAAGACCTTTTAGAACAGAGATATGGAGAAACTTCTTCAGCCAGAGAGTGGTGAATCTGTAATAGATAGAGTCTTGAGTATCAAGAGGATTAAGGGTTATGGGGAGAAAGGTGTTGAGAAACTTATCAGCCATGATTGAATGGGCTGAATTGCCTAATTTCTGCTCCTATGTCTTATGCTTTTATAGTCTCCTAATTTTATATCATCTGTAAGCTTACTAATCATGCCTTGTACATCCAGCTCATTTATGTAAATAATCAATAACAAATATCCTAGCATCAACCATCACCCTCTACTTCCTACCATCGAGCCAATTTTGAATCCAATTAGCTCACTCTGCCTGGATCCTATGTGACCGAACCTTCATGACTAGTCTGCCGTTATGATCAGTACCAATTAGTATTTCCTTGTTATGTGTGGTAGTTAGGATGGCACGGTGGCTCAGTGGTTAGCACCAGGGACACAGGTTCAATTCCCACCTTGGGCAACTGTCTGTGTGGAGTTTGCACATTCTCCCCATGTCTGCGTGGGTTTCCTTCGGGTGCTCTGGTTTCCTCCCACAGTCCAAAGATTTGCAGGTTAGGTGAATTGGCCATGCTAAAGTGCCTGTAGTTTTAGGTGCAGGGGAATGGGTCAGGGTGGGTTGCTCTTCAGAGGGTCGATGCAAACTTGTTGGGCCGAAGGGCCTGTTTCCACACTGTAGGGAATGTAATCTAACCTCAAAGTGTTGAAGAGCCAACAACAATCTTGAAGGTTCTTTTCTACATTAGAGTTCTTCATCTGATATCAGTTTACTTTCTTAGCCTCCCATGCTTCTCTGTTCCTGATTCACCATCCTGTAATAAGATTGTACCTGACCCCAATTTCTATTGAAATTGCAACTTTGAAAGGACTGAAAATTTCATATAGAACTGTTATAAAGCAGAGGTTGACTTCCCCGCTCTCCACCCGGCCCCCCACCCCCGCCAAGGAATAAAACTGAAACATCCAAAGAGGTGCACCACACCCTATAATCTGTGAAAAAAGTACGAAAATTACTGTGACCTGCTCTTCAGCAACTTCTAGTGGTTAAATAAAAATGAATCCCTGACACTCACTTTAAAATCAACAATTAACAATTTAATTATCTAACTTGAAGTGCACAAATTAACTAAACTATTAACAAACTGAATACTCCCTTCTGACTATTAACTATTCCTGAATAACACAAGATTCTAATGGTATGCTGTTCCAATAAATACAAGTCTTACTCATATAATGAAAATAGTCTCTCGAAAATTATAGCCAGGTTACGTGTCTTCTGGAATGTTCTGTGTCTTCTCCCATCAAGTCTTGTGTCAGGAATACTTCCTCAGATTCTTCTGTCAGGAATGCCTTTTTCTCTGATTCTTCATCATTGGTACTATATTTGTTTAAATGGTTTAAATTTCTTTAATACAGAGATGATTGTAAGAGTCAATTTCTCTCTCGAGTGCTGAGGGCTGTTAGCTCTGGCAGATGGCAGCTAGCTCTGGGGACTTTGTCCAACTGCCCCCTTCTTTTATACCCTTGATATTAGATTAGATTAGATTCCTTCCAGTGTGGAAACAGGCCCTTCGGCCCAACCAGTCCACACCGACCCTCTGAAGAGTAACCCACCCAGACCTATTTCCCTTTGACTAATGTACATAACACTATGGGCAATTTAGCATGGCCACATCTTTGGAATGTAGGAGGAAACCGTAGCACCCGGAGGAAACCCACGCAGATATGGGGAGAACGTGCAAACTCCACACAGACAGTCACCCAAGGCTGGAATTGAACCTGGGACTCTAGCGCTGTGAGGCAGCGGTGCTAACCACTGAGCCACCATGCTTCCCTGATGACATATCAATATTTCTTAACATGGTTTTGACATGGTTAGATTGGCTAAATTCAAAAACCTATTGCCTTGGTTAAAAACTGCTGCTTGGCATGCTAACTGTACAGCCTTTTGATACAAACGTTTCAGTTTGGACTCTCTTTCCTGCAAACCCCTAAGCCTCTGCTCACAGACATACATTCCAAATCTCTAAGCATGGAAAAACACCATCTTTTAAAGGGACCACACAATGCTTTTCCCTCTGGCATTTTACAATTTTACTAAACATGAAGTTCTAACTTCCTGCCTCCCAATCTACAATTACTCTATCCACGTTTACAACACAACGAACACTAATTCATTAACAGAGATTGCCTTCACCTTCTCAAAGGTCGCTTGGTATGCTGCTGACCAGACCACTTTTGCTTGCTTCCTTCACTAATTTGCACGAAACTATGCACAAGCCTTGTGAAAAGATATGATTTAGAGTCACAGACATGTGCAGCTTGTAAATAGACCCTGTCATCATACTCATCCATGTTGGTCAGATATCCCAAATTAATCTAGTCTTATTTGCAAGCATTTGGCCAATATCCCTGCACAAAGGAACCTTGAATATCCCGCATTCAATTATCCGAATATTGGATTATCTGGCAACAGCGCAAGGTCCCGATGCTTGGCTAAACTATGTTAGCCGGAATTCAATTATCCGGAATTTGATTAACCGAGTGAAATACTCCCTGCCTGTGTCCTTCGGATAATCGAGGTTCCTCTGTAAATCCTTCCTATTCATATACCCATCTAGCCTCCACCACTTCCTCTAGCAGCTCAGTCCATACATGCACCACGCTCCACATGAAAAAGTTGCCCCTTAGATCTCTTTTAAATTGCTCCCATCTCTATGCCCTCTAATTTGAGCTTCCCAACTCTGTGAAAGAAGATCTTAGCTATTCACTTCAACCATGCCCCTCATGATTTTATAGACCTCTATGCTCCAGGGATTAAAAAAAGCCCCAGCCTATTCAGCCTCTCCCTATAGCTCAACCCTCCAATCCTGGCAATATCCTTGTAAATTTTTTCTGAACGTTCTCAAGTTTTACAACATCTTTTCTGTAGCAAGGAGATCAGAATTGTACGCAGTATTCCAAAAGTGGCCTAATCAATGTCATCTGCACCTGCAATATGACCTCCCACATCCTATACTGAATGCACTGACCAATAAAGGCAAGCATATCAAATGCCTTCTTCACTATCCTATCTAACTGTGACTCCACTTTCAACAAACTATGAACCTGCACTCCAAGGTCTCTGTTTGGCAACATCTCCAAGGACTTCATCAATATGTGTACATGTCCTGTATTTGCTTTATCAAAATGCTGCACGTCCCATTTATCTAAATTAAACTCCATCTGCCACTCCTCTGTCCATCTGCCCATCTGATCAAGGCCCTGTTGTACTCTGAGGCAACCCTCTTTGCTGTCCACTACACCATAAATTTTTTGTTTCATTTTTAGGAAAAGGGAATTCTATTACAGCCTTAATTTCCACTGGCCTCGGCAAATACTTTTCTTGTTTACAATATGTTCTAGGTAAGATACTTTAACCATTCTAAATTCACTTTTGGTTAAATGTATCACTAAACTACAACAATACTTGCTTAAATAGGTTTGCTGCTCATTTCACATGCTCTTCCCATGTGTCACTATATCCCACAAAATGTGAGGTTCTGCACTTTGGCACGAAAAAATAGATGAGCTGAAAATTATTTAAATGCAGAAAGCTATGGAACAAAGGAGCTATCTTATGAGGAGAGTGCAGCGATTGTAACAAGGCAAGCCAGATGGACCTCACAGAATATGATTGGTGTATTAATCTTGTGTAATCAGGAAGCAGTAACTGGCAGGTATAAATAGGAGTGTCCATACCCTTTGAAATTATTTTGATTGCTAGTCAGATGAAACGGGGTGATAAATGGTGTTTGAAAGTAATAAACAAATAAATAAATGGAGTGTCGGAGGTTCTTTTCACTCTGAGAGCAGATTCTGAGGAAGCAGGACCAGTGTCTCAGACTCTGCATGTAAGAAAAAGGTTGACTTGGTGACAGCACACTGGCCTCTGTGGAGTTATTTCAGTCACTAATGGAGAATAACATGCTTCTGAAGAAATTCACACACAAAAGTCGACTTTGAGATGGGCTAAGCATTTCTGGCATCATGCCATTATTTGAGAAGCTTGACTCATTCAATCCTGCTGTCAAAGACTATGCCCAGGATGTGGAAAGAATGCACTATTTTCTCTGGGCAGATTACATTGGGGCACATGAAAAGTAAGTAATTCTCTTGACAGTTTGTGGACATGCTGCTTTATCGGTTATTAGGCACTTAACTTTCCCTGAGGCACCAGATACCAAAACCTTTCAAGAGTTGACAAATTTAGGTAAGGAATAATACAACCCCAAGCATCCTTAAGAAAGAGGGGAATCCATATCAGGACTTTTTGAGCAGGTTATGTCAACTGGCTTGTGACTTTGGTTTAATCCTTAATGAGATGCTGAGAGACCTATTGGTGTGTGAAATTAATTATGTAACCATGCAAAAGCACCTTCTAGCTGAAATTAAACAGGCTTCATCATTAGAAAATGCACCAAGTGGGGCATATGAATTAGAGGGTATTCCGATGGAAGTGGTCACCCTCACCAGTCCAACTAAGCTTGGGGAACACTACTTAAGTGAAGGCAATTGCCTGACTCAGTACTTATCCTGACAAGAGGGACTCAAGAGCAGCCCCAGCAAAACCCCAAAACACGTAAAGCCTTGGCCAAATGGTCAAAATTTTCTTCACAATCCAGGCCGAAAAGACATTGTGGTTATTGCCGAAATGCATATTCAGGATGGCAATAGAGTCTCACTGGATCTAAATTGAGTAAAAGAATTGATAGGTGTGTGGAGTATATTGAAAATTGTGTGATTAAGCTATAGCATAACAAGGGTTAAATTTGCAAATGCTAGTGCAAAAAGGGGAACAGCTTACAAGTGCACATGACAAACACACTCTCACCTAGAGCTTGTGGTTAAGGTATGGAGAACAGTCTGTGGTTTCAGGGAGGTTCAAATTAAAAAACGTTTTGGAGGCTGGTGCTGCAGAGGTCTCAACCTGTAATCAACACACATGTTCCTTATTTTTATGAAATATATTTAGCAAACAGGATTAAGGAAAATCCCAAAGTTATGCGTGGAGTCAGACAAACTTGGTGAGATTGTTAATGAGTACTTTGCATCTGTATTCACCGAGGAGAGGGAGTTGACAGATGTTGAGGTTAGGGATAGATGTTTCATTCCTTAAGGTCAAGTTGACAGAAAGAGGGAGGAAGTGTTGGGTATTCTAAAAGGCATTAAGGTGGACATGTCCCCAGATCTGGATGGGATCTATCCCAGGTTACTGAGAGAAGCGAGAGAAGAAATAGCTGGGACCTTAATGGATACCTTTGCAGCATCCTTGAACATGAGTGAGGTCCCGAAGGATTGGAGAATTGCTAACGTTGTCTCCTAGGCTAAGAAGTGAGCAAGGATAATCCAGGTAGTTATAAACCAGTGAGCCTGATGTCAGTGGTGGGGAAGCTGCAGGAGAAAGTACTGAGGGATAGGATCTATTTACATTTGGAAGAAAATTAGCTTATCATTGATAGGCAACATGGTTTCGTGCAGGGAAGGTCATGTGTTACTAACTTAATAGAATTCTATGAGGAAGTGACAAAGTTGATTGATGAGGGAAGGGCTATTGATGTCATATACATGGACTTCAGTAAGGCGTTTGATAAGTGTCTCCATGGTAGGCTGATGGAGAAAGTGAGGTCGCATGGGATTGAGGGGTTACCAGCTAGATGGATAGAGAACTGGCTGGGCAGCAGGAGACAAAGAAGGGAGTTTCTCAAAATAGAGACCTGTGACCAGTGGTGTTCCACATGGAGCTGTGTTGGGACCACTGTTTTTGTGATATACATAAATGGTATGGAGCAAGGTATAGGTGGTCTGATTAGCAAGTTGGAAGATGACACTAAGATTGGTGGAGTAGCAGATAGTGAAGGGGACTGTCAGAGAATGCAGCAGAATATAGATAGATTGGAGAGTTGGAAAGACAAATGGCAGCTGGAGTTCAATCTGGGCAAATGTGAGATGATGCAATTTGGAAGATCCAATTCAAAAGTGAACTATACTATAAATGGAAAAGCCCTGGAGAAAATTGATGTAACGAGGGATCTAGGTGTTCAGATCCATTGCACCCTGAAGATAACAAGGCAGGTTGATAGACTGGTCAAGAAGGCTTATGGCATGCTTTCCTTCATCAGATGGGGTATTGAGTACAAGAATTAGCAGGTCATGTTATAGTTGTATAAGACTTTGGTTCAACCAACATTTGGAATATTGTGTACAGTCTGGTTACCACGTTACCAAAAGAATGTGGATTCTTTGGAGAGGGTGCAGAAGAGGTTCACCAGGATGTTGCCTCATAGGGAGGGTGCTAGCTATGAAGGGAGGTTGAGTAGATTAGAATTATTTTCATTCGAAAGATGGAGGTTGAGGGGGTACCTGACTGAGGTCCACAAAATCATGAGAGATATAGACAGAGTGGATAGCAAGAAGCTTTTTGCCAGAGTGGGGAACTCAATTACTAGGTGTCACGAGTTCAAGGTGAGAGGGAAAATGTTTAGGGGAGATACACATGGAACGTTGGTCATGCAGTAGGTGGAGGTGTTACCAGTGGAGTTGATAGAGGTGAGTACGAGAGCATCATTTAAGATGTATCTAGACAGTACATGAATGGGCAAAAAGCAGAGGGATACAGATCCTTAGAAAATAGACGACAATTTAGATAGAGGAACCAGATCGGCGCAAGCTTTGAAGGCCGAAGGGCCTGTTCCTGTGCTGTAGTTTTCTTTGTTCTTTGTTCTTGAATCTAACAGGCTGGTATCCAAGTAAGTGCACACCCTGGAAAATCCACCTATATCTGGTTTGGAACAGAATGTTGAGCAACATTCAAGACAGAATCAATCAAAATAAATGTCTGGTTAAATAGTCATCTGGTTCTAATGGAGGTTGCTACCAAATTGTCAGTTATTTAAGAACCAGTCTTTCACAAAATTCACTCTGGACTCCAACCCTTAGATTTGTGGCCAATCTGGGCTAGTCTGAAAACCTCTACTGGGGACCTTTACAGATTAAGACTATAACTTTAGTTCCAGTTTCTTCTTAGAAGCAGTTGCTTCAGCTCGCACTCATTGTAGTAAAAGATGTGGACTCAAGCTTAATGGGGCAAAATTGATTGGAAATACTCACCGTGATTGGCTCAACATTTTTCAATTAGAAAATGGCTGGATGAGTGAAGTCCTACCTAAATGTTTTTTCAGAAAGATGTAGGGACTATCAAAGTGCCAAGGCTACCAAGATGCAATTCTATGATTCTGCAAGAGCCAACCAGTGCCATTTGCCTTACAGGCAAAAGTGGAGGCAGACATCAGGAGGTTGGAAAGTGAAGGAATCATCAAACCAGTCCAGTTTGCAGAGTGGACAGCACCAGTCATACTGATTGTGAAGTCCAGCAGGTCAATTCACCTTGTGGGGATATTAAAAAAAATTGCTTTTTGCAACTGGATAAATACCCAAATCACTGACATTGAGGATTTACATGCAAAGCTGGCAGCACGAGGTGGGGGAGCTGTCCTTCATGAAGCTGGACATGAACGATGCATACATGAGGATTCCCAAAAGTACACTACAATTAATACCCATAAGGATTCATACCAATATGAATCCTTATGGGTATAGGCCGGTGAGTCTCACTTCTGTTGTGGGCAAAGTCTTAGAGAGAATTGTAAGGGATAGGATTTATGCACATCTGGATAGGAATAATGTGATCAAGGATAGTCAGCATGGTTTTGTGAAGGGCAGGTCGTGCCTCACAAACCTTATTGAATTCTTTGAAAAGGTGACGAAGGAGGTTGATGAGGGGAAAGCGGTAGATGTGGTATATATGGATTTTAGTAAGGCGTTTGATAAGGTTCCCCATAGTAGGCTACTGCAGAAAATACGGAGATATGGCATTGAGGGTGAGTTGGAGGTTTGGATTAGGAATTGGCTGGATGGAAGAAGACAGAGGGTAGTAGTTGATGGCAAAGTTTCTTCATGGAGTGCCGTCACTAGCGGTGTTCCGCAAGGATCTGTTTAGGGACCATTGCTGTTTGTCATTTTTATAAATGACAAACAGCAATGGTCGTAAAACAAATCCTTGCGGAACACCGCTAGTGACGGCACTCCATGAAGAAACTTTGCCATCAACTACTACCCTCTGTCTTCCTCCATCCAGCCAATTCCTAATCCAAACCTACAACTCACCCTCAATGCCATATCTCCGTATTGTCTGCAGTAGCCTACCATGGGGAACCTTATCAAACGCCTTACTAAAATCCATATATACCACATCTACCGCTTTCCCCTCATCAACCTCCTTCGTCACCTTTTCAAAGAATTCAATAAGGTTTGTGAGGCACGACCTGCCCTTCACAAAACCATGCTGACTAGTTAGAAATTAACCTTTACTTGCCAGACTGCGTTACTGAGATATGAATGCAAAGTGTCAAAGGCTCCAGTGCAACACTGAGGGAGCACTGCACTGTCTGAGGCACCACCTTTTAGACAAAGTGTCAAACCGAGACTCTTGTCTACCCTCACAGCAAGATAGGAGCATCAGCAAAAGTAAACTGGGGGGAGGCGATGGCTTAGTGGTGTTATTGCTGGGCTATTGAAGGTGGACTCTCCCTCTTTATGGGCATTTAAGCGGGCATTGGATAGGTATATGGAGGATAGTGGGTTAGTATAGGTTAGGTGGGCTTGGATCGGCGCAACATCGAGGGCCAAAGGGCCTGTACTGCGCTGTATTCTTCTATGTTCTATGTTCTATGTTCTAATATACAATAGTGCCATTTGGGGTATTGTCAGCTTGTACAATTTTTTTTAAGCAGACGATGGAGAACATTTTACAAAATCTACACCAGGTTGCTATTTATCTAAATGATGTGCTAATAACAGGGAAGACCAATAAGGACCACTTGGACATAGTCCTTAGACAGATCTCTCGGGGGGCATAAGTCTTAGAAGGGAAAAACGTGTGCTCCAGGCGTGCCAAGTGACCTACATCAGCTACAGAGCCGACAAGACCGAGGTATACCTGTTCAAAGATCAAAGGTGTCCCAGCTCCCACATTTTTACTGGAGCTTTGGTCTTGCAATGGGCGGGTGAATTCTGATGGAAATTTCATACATAACCTGGCCTCCATCCTGGCAACTTTGAATCCACTCTTGAGAACTGGTCAGCCTTGGAAATGATTGTTTAGCAAAGCTATCATCCTCTATGGTGTTGGCACATTATTATCCCAAGTGAGATCTGGTATTGACATGCGGTGCCTCCCTGTATGGCATTGGCAGAGTATTCGCTCATAGGTGGCCTAATGGAGAGCAATGTCCAGTAGCGTATATATCCAGGACTTTGGCTCAAGCTTTACATAAATATGCCCAGGTAGAGAAGGAAGGTTTGGCAGTCAGGAAGTTCCAGCAATACCTTTACCCTCATAAATGTATAATAATAACAGACCACAAATCCCTGCTAGGTCCACTTAAAGAGGACAAGGCAATGCTGCCTATAGTTTCTGGCCAATTTCAGCGATAGCTCTAATACTAAGTGCAGATAATTACAAGAGCGAACACCATCCGGGATGTCAAGTAGCAAATGTGGATGCATTGAGCTGTCTTCCACTGACAGATACACCACCAGTGGTATCGCGAGCAGGAAAGTCCATAATGGTTGTAAATGTTCTGGACACACTTCCAGTCACAGCTGACAATATCACACTTTGGATACAGAAAGATCCGGTCCTGGAAAAATAAATCATCTGATAGTGATGGGGGAATCCAAAGGGCCAGAACTGAAACCTTTTTCGACCCAGATCAGAGTGGAGGACAGCAAGCAAGAATGATTGTCTGAGCAAAGGTCACTGCCAGAGACTGGCTGAACCCGACCAGGGTCATCCATGGGTTTCCAAAAGGCCAGGATTGGATGCAGATATAGCGGCATTCAAGGAGCAGTGCACAGAGTACCAACAAGGACAAAAATTACCACCAGCAGCTTCTCTACATTCATGGGAATGAGCGGGCAAAGCCTGGACTTGGTTACATGGTGACTATGCAGGTCCTTTCATGGGCTCAATGTTTTTATTCATTATGGACACCCGCTCAGAGTGACTGGGCGTGCATAGAGTTTACTCATCAAACATGGGGATGGTGATAGAAAACTGCACACACCTTTTGCAATACACAGACTCGTGGAACCGTTGATCCCAGATAACAGGCCATTGTTTACCTGCAGGGAATTTGAGTATTTCCTAAAGTCAAATGGTATTTGTCACATGAGGAAAGCTTCAAGCCATCCATTATCCAATGGTCTGGCAGAAAGAGCAGTCCAAACTTTGAAGGCAGGCTTAAAGAATCAGCCTACAGATACACAGGACATCCAGTTCCTATTTGATTATGTGACCACCCCTCAAGCAATTACAGGGATAACTTCAGCAGAGTTACCAATGCAGAGGAGACTCTGCGTCAGGTTAAATCTGATCTTCCCAGACCTGAGGGGGAGAGTGAAATGGAATCAGGAATGCCAGTGTCGGATACAAGACTCTGCTAAGTGAGACTATTTACTTCAGGGAATGGAGTTTGGTGTAGGGATCATGGGAATGGCACTGCATGTGTAAGAAGCATGTCAATGCAAGGTCAAGTCGAGTGACATATAAAGGTGCAGGTGTCCTGAACAACGTTCAGAGAACTCACAGTCATTATGTTCCTGTTAGAGTAAAAGGTAAGGCTAGTAGGATTAGAGGGCAATGGATAAACAGAGTTATTGAGGTTATCATCCAGAATAAAAAAAAACATTTTGAGAAGATTTATAGCTCAGGTTGAGGTTCTGGATGTAGGTTTGCTCACTGAGCTACAAGGTTCATTTTTCGATGTTCTGTCACCATTCTAGGTAACATCTTTAGTGAGCCTCCAGATGAAGCACTATTGATGATTCTTGCTTTCTATTTATATGTTTAGGTTTCTTTGGGTTGGTGATATCATTTCCTATGGTGATCACCATAGAAAATGACATCACCAACCCAAAGAAACCCAAACGTATAAATTTAAAGCAGGAATCATCAGCAGTGTTTCATCCGGAGGCTCACTGAAGATGTTACATAGTATGATGACGAAATATCTGAAAATGTACCTACCAGCTTAGCGAACAAACCTACATCCAGAATAAAAAATCATATTAGACATAAACAACTGGGTTCAAATGAATCTCTTGAGCTCTATAAAGAGTGTAGAGGCATTCTTAAGAGGGAGAACAGGAAGGCAAAAAGAGGACATTAGAAAAACTTGGCAAATAGGGCTAAGGATAATCAAAAGAGATTCTTCAAGTACATTAAGAGCAAGAGAGCAACTATGAAGAAGTAGACCCCTATAAAAATCAAAGAGGTCATCTTTGTGTGAATCTCAGGAGGTGGGAGAGATATTAAATTAATATTTTGTATCAGCTTTTACTGTGGAGGAAGAAATAGAGGCCAGAGAACTCAAAGAAATAAACTGATGTTTTGAAAACAGTTCATATTACAGAAGGGAAGTGCTGGAGGTCTTAGAAAATATAAAGGTAGATAAATCTCCAGGATCTAGTATTCTCAGGAGTTTTGAGGGAGTTTAGGGAGGTTATTGTGGGGCAAACTGCAGAAATATTTGCATCATTGATAAATACGGGTGAGGTGCGGTATGACTAGAGATTGGCTAATGTTGAGCCTTTGTTTAAGAAGGAATGTAAGGAAAAGCCTGGGAACTATAGACCTGTGAATCTGACCTTGGTGGCGGGTAAGTTGTTGGAGGTGATTCTGAATAATTGGATTTATATGCATTTGGAGAGACAAGGAATGATTAGAGATCGTCAGCATGGTTTTGTGTGAGGGAAATTGTGTCTCACAAAATTGATTGAGTTTTTTGAAGAAGTAACCAAGAAGATTGAAGAGGCCAGAGTGGTAGACATTGTTTACTTGGACTTTAGTAAAGCCTTTGACAAGGTTCCACATGGTAGACTGATTTGTAAAGTTAGAACAAATGAGATTCATGGTGAGCTTGTCAACTGGATACAAAATTGGCTGCATAACAGGAGACAGAGATGGTGAGGGGTTGTTTTTCAGACTGGAGGCCTGTGACAAGCAGTGTTCCAAAGTGATCAGTGCTGAGTCCACTTTTGTTTGTCATTTATACTTAGAATGAGAATATAGAAAGCGTGGTAGGTACATTTGCAAATGACAGAAAGGTTGGTGGTATAATGGACGGAGAAGAAGGTTATCTAAGATTATAAAGAGATTTTGATCAAATGAGTCAAATGGGCTGTAAAGTGGCAGATGGAGTTTAATTTAATATCTCTCCCACCTCCTGAGATTCACACAAAGATGACCTCTTTGATTTTTATAGGGCTCTACTTCTTCATAGTTGCTCTCTTGCTCTTAATGTACTTGAAGAATCTTTTTTGATTATCCTTAGCCCTATTTGCCAAGTTTTTCTCATGCAAGGTGTTATATTTGGAAAAACAAACAAAGTCAAGACTTATGCAAGTAAAAGTAAGGCCTTATTTAGTATTGTAGAACAGAGAGACCAAGGGGTTCAGGTATACAATTGTTTAAAGTTTGCATCACATGTAGATGATGTGATTAAAAAGGCATTTAGCATGCTTGCCTTCATTGCTGAGATCTTTGAATATAGGGTTTGGGGCTTGAGGATGTACAGGACGTTGGTGAGGCCTCTTCTGGAGTACTGTGTCCAGTTCTGGTCACCCTGTTATTGGAAGGATATTACGAAACTGGAGAGGGCGCAGAGACGATTTACAAGGGTACTGCTGGGAATGGAGGGTTTGAAATATAAGGAGAGGCTGGGAAGGCTGGGACTTTTATCACTGGAGCGTTTAGAGATGACCTTATAGAGAATTGTAAAATAATGAGGGGTATGCAAAAGGTGAATGGCAGGTGGGTGATTTCAAGACTTGGGGGCACATTTTTAAGGTGAGAGAAGAAAGATTTAGAAAGGACATAAGGGACAATTTATTTAGAAAATGGTTCATGTATGGAATGAACTTCCAGAGAAAATAGTGGATATGGGTACAGTTACAACACTTAAAAGACATTCAGATAAGTACATAAATATGAAATGTTTGAAGGGATATGGGCCAAGCGCAGGCCAGTGGGACTAGTTTAGTTTGGGTTTATGGTCAGCACAGACTAGTTGGACCGAAGGATCTGTTTCTGTGCTGTATGATTCCATGACTCTAAGCATATGGACCATATTAAAGCTGCAAACTCACAAATGGTGTCAGAGTAAAATGTGTCCAGCTCCTCGATTGTCTTTCCAATTGTTCTGGAACCCATGGTTTCTTCCTCTCTGTCGAGCATTGAAGATACCTCAGAATCTGAGATGGATACAGTGGGCGTCTCCACCTTAATACCTTTGCCACCTGAAGAGGAGAATGAATCTCTTCCAAGGTGCACCAGGTGCAAGAGGCGAGCTATTGTGTGTTACACACTTTCCATATCAGGGGCAGAGTTGGAGGAACCTTACCTGGTGCTAAAACACCCCAATAGGAACTACAAAAGAATAAAAAATCTCAGAGGGAAAGGGATGTAGTGATTGTCACAAGATTAGCCAAGTGGATATCATAGAATATGAGTTCCCTGATTGGGGCTGATCCAATCAGGAAGCCCTGACTGACAGGTATAAACAGGGGAGTCAAAGGTTCTGTTCACTCAGAGCTGGCTCTGAGGAAGCTGGATCAGAGTCAAGGACACTCTGCATGTAAATAAAGGCCGATTTGGTGACAGGATACTGGTGTCTGTGGAGTTATCTCAGAGAGGCAAACTGCACATTGAGCGCATGTACATCTTGAATTGAAAAGAATGACGGGTGATGTGATTTTAACAAGATTCTTAGGCGACTTGACACAGTAGATGCAGAAAGGCCGTTTCCCTTTTGCAGAGAGTCTAGGACCAGAGAACATAACCTAATAAGGGATCACCCACTGAAGACAGAGATAAGGAGGAATTTCCTTTCTCAGTGTAATGAATCTGTGGAATTCCTGATCGCAAAGGGCTGTCAAGACTTGGTCGTCAAGTATATCCAAGGTGAAAATGGTCAGATTTTTAAATCAGTGATGGATTTAAATGTTAGGGAGAAAAGGAAAGTGGAGTTGAGGATTATCAAATAAACCATGATCCCACTGAATGGCGAGCAGCCTCGATGGGCTGAATGGCCTATTTGTGGTCTTACATCTTATAGACACAACATCATCCAAATGTACCACACTGTTATGGAATTTGGTTATCAATTGATTGAAGAGTGGCTAGAGCTTTTTTTTAATGCAAATTACATCACTCAATATTTGGTGTATCAAAAGTGGTTATTTCTCTAGCTCTTCATGTCAATGGACCTTTGTAGTACCTCTTCAATAGATCAATCTTAGCAATAAGACACCATAATAACCATTTCAGTGGAGTCTTCTAACCATGAAATTGGGTACAAATGTAAATTCATGACTATATTTAACTTTCTATAATCAGGACAGAGTCGAACTAACACCACTCATAAACTCTAGTTCCTTTCACTGGGTTTAGTCAAATGGTTCTCAACTGGGCTCGACTGATAAAAATATTGTTTAAATCAGTTGACTCTATTACATCCACATCAAGTGAATGAACAGTTCAGGTTTATCTCTACATATTACCTTACACTTTCTCAGTGGTCTTACAAGATCCTCCTGCTGTCCTTACTCTAATTATTCCAGTATTTCTGTGTTAGCCAGTCAAATTATCAGAGGTCCTCTCTGGGAACAGTCTACCTCTCCTTTAGCCTGACTCTCTTTATTTTGATCATTTTCTGACTATTCATCACCTGACATACTTGTTCCTCCTCCTTCTGGGTGGCACAGTGGTTAGCACTGCTGCCTCACAGCACCAGAGACACGGTTTGATTCCTGCCTTGGGCGACTATCTTCGTGGAGTTTGCACATTCTCCCCATGTCTGCATGGGTTTTTCTGGGTACTCTGGTTTCCTCCCACAGTCCAAAGGTGTGCAGGTCAGGTGAATTGGCCATGCTAAATTGCCCACAGTATTGGATGCATTAGTCAGAGGGAAATAGGTTTGGGTGGGCTACTCTTTGGAGGGTCAGTATGGACTTGTTGGGCTAAATGGTCTGTTTCCACACTGTAGGGAATCTAATCTTCCTTATGATATTATGCTTTCAACATGTTTGCTTCTTATCCAATTTTCCTTCCTACAATCAGCAGTATTTATCAGATAACCCTCTTTACTAACCCTCTTAATTACTTGTGCAGACCATTGAATTTTTTTTCAATATTTATCTTGCAAAGATAACAATACCAATAACCTCCCAACTGAAATGTTTGAGGTGCTGAATATTTATCTGCTACTCACAATATCTCGCTATGAAATCTGAGCAGTGCCACTGTTTGATGAACAGCCATCCATTCTTCATCTAAAGGTCTGTGAGGGTGTCACCACTTCCTCAGTAGAGCTCCAATTTATCAGAACACTCTGAAACTCTTACATTTCAATTTCAGCATGAGCTGTCAGTATTAACTTGTTTTAACTCTGGGTCAGCTTCGTTCATAGAGTTCCTACAGTGTGGAAACAGGCCATTTGGCCCAATAAGTCCACATTGACCCTCCAAAGAGCATTCCTCCCAGAATCAACCCCATTACCCTATCTTTGTAACCCAGCATTTCCCATGGCTAATCCACCTATCCTGACAGACGCCCAAGGCTGGAATTGAAAGCAGATCCCTGGCGTATGAGGCAGCAGTACTAACAACTGAGCCACCGTGCCACCCAAAACTTCCTTCGTCTCAATTAACGAAGACATACTCAACACTTCTTTTAAGATAACCTCTTTATTAAATAGAGTTTCAGCTATCATAACATCTGCTTGTGGCTTTACTGTGACCTCAGGTGATGGATTTTGATTTGCCATTGCTCTGGTCACTACATAAAGAAAGACAACAAAAAAGAGTACAGCATAAGAACAGGCCTTCTGCCCAAAAAGCCTGTGCCAACACATGACACCTTCCTAAACAAAATACCTTTTGCTTCTACATGGCCCATATCTCTCTATTCCTGTACCTGTTAAGATGCCTCTTAAATGTTGCTATTGTATCCACCTCAACCATCTCCACTAGCACATTCCAGGCACTTAGCACTATCTTTGTGAAAAAAAAACTTGCCTTTCACATCTCCTTTAAACTTTTCCCCTTTTACCTTAAAGTTATGTTACTTAGAAATTGAGATTTTTACCCTGGGACAAAGACTCTGACTATCCATTCTATCCATGCCTCTTACAATTTTGTAAACTTCCATCAGGTAGTCTTTGACGTTTAAGTGAAAACAAACCAAGTTTGTCCAATCTCTCATCATAGCTAATACTATCTAAACCAGACATAATCCTGGTAAACCATTTCTGTACTCTCTCCAAAGCTTCCTCATCCTTCTCATAGCGTGGTGACTGGAACTGTATGCAATATCTAAATGTGGCCTCACTAAATTTCTATACAGCTACAACATGACTCACCAATTTTTATACTCCACACCCCAACCAATGAAGACAAGCATGTCATATGCCTTCATGAACACGTTATCCACTTGTGTTGCCACTTTCAGGGACTTGTACATAAACATCCATATAGATGCTTCTAAGAACATATAACATGGAACTGTACAGCGCAGGAACAGGCACTTCGGCCCACAATGTTTTGCCAAACATGACACCAAGTTAAATTAAGCTACATATAATGGAAGAATACCCAGTATTTGTTCTTTCAATTGTTCCATCTTTTTTGTCTGAGGAGATCTTGGGGTATTCCCAGCAATCCATTCCATACACTGTTTTCTGGTCTTACTTAATTTATGGGCCTTTCAAATTTAGAGGGAGATGGGGAAAAGATTTAATTTTACAGATTAGTTCATAATCATCAGTCATTATTGTTGCCTGTCTAGCAATAGCAATACTTTGATCCTCAGTATGAGTTTTTATTGTAAAAGATGGGAGTTTTTAGATTCTTCTAAGAATAACTGTTCTAAGAGCTTCATACGTAGGTTTACCTGACAGGTATATAACTGTCAAAATTACTTTGCGTAACTTTCTTAAATTAATATCAGATTGTTTCTGCTGTTTCCTTAAATTCTGAAATCATTGGCGACTTGCTCCAGGCTCATTTGTAGCCAATGTAGTTTTCCTTACAGTGCCATAATACCTAGAAACGTGCCCTGACAGTGAAGAACAGATGTTTTGTGCTTTGCCTGTCAACTTGCACTGCATGAGCAATATCCAGTTTTTTTTCATCCTCCAATTCATTCGTCTAGTCATTTTCTCAAATGATATGATGAATGCCTCTATGTCATTTTCTTTAAATTTTGGTTGGGCTTGCGCAAATGTAACATTGCCTTTCTAGCCATTATGATTCTAGTTCTTCCCATCATGGCCTGCATCAGTATCTGACCCTTCCTGCTTCAATTGCATCTGGTATTCAAGTTCGTTTGTTTTATCTCTCTCATGGAGTTTTAACACTAGTTCTGAAGGTTGTTTGTTCTTTGCCAGGTGTTCTGAAGGAGGGTCACTGGACCCAAAACATTAACTCTGATTTCTCTCCACAGATGCTGCCAGACCTGCTAAGCTTTTCCAGCAATTTTGGTTTTTCTTTCTAATTCTAGTTACCTAATTTCCATTATTTTCCAATTGTATTTCCACCTCCTTCCTTTTGTCTGCCATCTCCTAGTTTCTTTTATTTTCTCTTTTTCCTCAAGATCTAAGTGGAACATCATCTAATTCCAACATTTCAGTCCCCAGAGCAAGTGATCACTTTTGTGTCCTTTAAATGCAAGTACCATGCTAACACCTGAATTAACTCTCCCTCCCTAGCTTTGCCAGGCCATGCGACTACCAATTTACCAGTCAGGTCAATCAATGCGGTTGTTAGGGCTGCCCAGAATGAACAGCACAAAATGGCTGACAGCAGCCCATGGCTAATGCAGCAGAATATGGCTGACAATAGTTAAGAGAACTTGGGAAATATTTGCTTAAAGTAGTCTTCACAAGTAGAACAACAGTAGCTCTGTAAACTCAAGGTTACTGGACTGGAATAGAATATGCAGCTGCATTATTTTACACATAAGACATAGGTCAGAACACTTCACACAAATTAGTGCTCTTCAATTACTTAATCCGTTACAATGCTAAGAACAGTTTTAATTAAGATTCTTCAGATAATCATAGATATAGATTGCGAAGTAGATTCACCTATATACAAAAAAATCACTAAAACCATTAGAGGGAAAGATTCAAAGCAGACAGTAAAAGCAGCCCCCACATTAGAACAGGGTGATAGGAAGTTTTGGTAACATCATGAAGCCATGGAGAACTGAGGGTGGACCACAATCTTGTCTATCTCTTTATTGTTCGGTGATATGATTAGCTTAGTTGAACATATATTGAAATTGCTGATTCCAGCAGTCCTTCCTTCAGGTTAAGGACTAACAACAGTTAAACTGGGTACACAACAAGCAAATTGTGAAGGCAAGCTTGAACTGTATAAGGTGCTGTACCAGAGCCAATTACAAAGTGGTAACTCGCTGCCGCTGACCAATAGTAAACAAAGTGGGGGAGGGGGGGTGTGTGCGCTCTACTTTACAACTGCATAAGCTAAGACATTCTGAAGCTTTTTGTATGCCTTATTGCTCTGGAATAAAGGTCACTTGAAACCACACCATAATTCGGACTCTCATTGGAAAGTAAGAGATCTAACACTGGTCTTTGCAGTTCTGTTCAGGCTGCCAGAAGCAAATCTATCACCTGCAGGAAACCGTTGCAATGTTTCAACTGTCATAACTTAAATGCAGTACAGATCTGGTGGTCTCCTTTACCTGCGTTCTTCACAAATACCACACCCAAATCCTCATCTGTTTTAAATTGATTCCACTTTGTCACATCTAACTGAGGTAGTCTGTTAGAAATCCAGCCTTACTATTCCCATAAAAGTTAATAATTTTAGAAGGACGCCAAATTCCCCACTTTATCTACTTTACTATTGCCAGGTCTCCAGAAAGCACAGAGCAGATTTTCACACTTAATAAGAATTATTATTTGTTATAAATACACCAACATACAATGATAATATTTAAAACTTTAACCCACTTACACAATTCCTGTTGTCCCCATGCATGTAGACTGGCATAAAACAACATGGTTGTTATGGGCAGAGTGTTATAGACCAGGCCAGACTCCCTCAAAACATTTCAAGAAAGTAGCCCGGACCCTAACTTTGCTAGTTGCTGTAAGCAGGTGTAACGCAGATATTCCAGGAGTGGTGCAGTTGGTCAAACCACTTAGTTTTAAACAAAACAGAATTTCTTTGCAAGATTACCGAATGAAACAGAAACAAAAGAGAACAGAATACAAAATAACTTAACCTATCCACAAACCCAACAGACTATCTCAACTTAATGCTGTTTCAAATTCCTGCAACAAATCCCATAAAGACCCCTTGACAAAAAAAGGTAAAATCAAACACAGGGCCTTAAAGGAAAGAGAGAGACAGAGAGATGTCAAAGAGATTCAGCATGGAACACCGTCTTCCATGTTTCTTGGACTGGCAGCCTCAAAACTGACTAGCAGCTTTGAATCCAAACCAAACCAAACCATAGAAAAGCTGAGCTGGGAGGATTGACCACTCCCCTTTTATTGTGCAAGTGTTTTTTTTTAAACTTAAAAGCTTCCTCAAGTAGATCAAGCCCAGATATTTTGGAGCGTGTATCTTTACGACCTCCTGGAAAAGAAAACCAGGGACAACTTAACCTTGTTAAAAGAGCATCATCATCACCACAAGAGGAAAGGACTGGAAAGGCAGTTCAGTGCTCCCTGTTTACAGGGGTTACTGAGATGAACCTTTCACTGATCAGATTGGTGCTTCCCGATCTTCCCTTTGCAGGTGCTTTCTCTTGCTTACAAGAAGCAGAGGGTGACTTGTTCATACTCATAAAGGTCTCTGATTTATTAATTACAAGTCACAGTCCTGACGAGGGTAAATCTTCATGCTTGAGACGCTTTTTACTACAGAGTTAAAACAGTTCCTTCACTTCCAGAGGTTTGATTGTTTTTGGCCTCATCTCTAAGCTGTTCAATGACATGAGAACAAATCACATATCTGTTAACAGGCAGAAGGCCTTTTTTTTGGATAACTGGTCACTATTTGACCAATAGCTTTAACCAAAGTGGTGTAGACACCATTTATGATGATTGTCAGGGAACCTGTTTTTTTAAAAAAAAGTACAGAAATTCTTCAACCATCCTTGGCTTTTTATAACAGTTTTTTTCTCATTTCAGTTCAGTCCAATCCAGCACAGATATTTAGGACCATGCATGGTCTAAGTTGGGCTGAGGGCTAGGTCTGCAGGAATATGTCAGGTTGAGGGACGTGTGTAGAGTCTGAGAAATGTTCAGGGCTGTGGCAATGTATCAGTGTTTGGACGTGCCAAGCCTGGAGGTGTGTGCAGGGCCTGGAATGGAGTGTACAGAATCTGAGGGATTGTGTCAAAGTTTAGGATTGTGTGGGGTCTGTAGGAATGTGTAAGGCCTGGGAAAGTGCACAGAGTCTGAGGGATTTATGGAGTCTAGGGAGAATGCAGGGCTTGGGGAGTGTGTAAGGTGTGGGGGCCGATTGTAGAACCTGTGGGGAGTTTTAAGAATCTGATTATGCATCTCTGACTTGGGGACTTAGGAAATGTGCCAAAATAGATTTGACATTTCATAATGCAGATCCAGCGAATAATCTGTGCCAAACTGCTGGAAAATCCAACCTCAGGCTCCTATTTTCTTAAGCCATCTTACAAAGGTACCAACCTCAAGAGAATTTTGTGGACCCAACTACATTCTCAAGCTAAGCTATCTAGTGTGGAATGTGTTTGGTACACACTAGCTGCTAGCTCAACATTACATTTTTGACAAATCAATAAAATCGGCAGCACTGGAGACACTGCCTCATATGGATACCAAGATTTTATGAATTAGAGGTTCTCCCTAAACAAGGCTTTCTTGAAATTTACAGCATTGCCTGATAGGGTCGGACACTGTTAAAGCTGGAACACAAAGGGATGACAATTTGAGTAACAACTATTAGGAAAAGGCTGGTTAATGGCAATAAGTCATGATGCTTATTGGGAGAACCAGTGTGGACATGATAAACTGAATGGCTTCCTTCTATGCTGTAGTACTTCTGTGATCCCATGATTCTATGCCTATTGGCCCCTCTTGAACAATTTCCCTGGTTTTCACCAACTCGCCAGAGATGATCTCCACTTGGCATTTGACCAAATGGCAACATAGGTTCATGGGCAAGAAATTTGCAAATTTCAACATATTACTCTTCCTAATGTCCAACTGCGCGTTTAGAACACTGGCAAACTCATATCTGTGGACTGTTTGGGTTTTACGTTTAAATATCTTACTGATTATGTTTAGCCCCCAAAAAAGTTAACATTGTACAAATGAGGCAGAAAGGTTCATCCACTCCTGTATTTATGAAAACATTTCCATAAGATCATAAGACATAGGAGCAGATTTCAGCCCATTGAGCTTGCTTCATGGTTGATATGCTTCTCAACCCTATTCTCCTGCTTTCACCCCATAACCCTGGTTCCCCTTGCCAATCTAGAACCTATATATCTCAGTCTCTAATATACACAACTATCTGCCTCCACGGCCTTCTGTGGCAATAGTCCATAGATTCACCTTTCTCTGGCTGAAGAAGGCTCTCCTTATCTCTGTTCTAAAAGGTCTTTTCTTTACTCTAAGACTATGCCCTTGGGTCCTATTTAATGCTATTAATGGAAACATCTTCCCAACATCTACTCTGTCCACGTCATTCAGTATTCTATATGTTTCAATTGTATTCCCCCTCATCCTTCTAAACTCCATCGAGTTGTCTGCCTAGAGCCTTACAGAGTCTCAGAAGTACATCCCTGCCTTTCTATCCAAGTCCTCTCAAAATAAATGCTATCATTGCATTTGCCTTCCTAACTACTGACTCAACCTGCAAGTTTACCTTGAGAGAATCCTGGACTAGAACTCTCAAGTGTCTTTACACTTCAGACTTCTGAATTTTCTCCCCATTTGGAAAATGCTCCATGCCTCTATTCTTCCTCCTAGAGTGCATGACCTCACACTTTCCACGTTGTACTCCATCTTCTACTTCTTTGTCCACTCTCCCTAACCTGTTCAAATCTTTCTACAGACTCCCCACCTCCTCAATGCTACCTGTTCCTCTACCTATCTTTGTATCATCTGCAAACTTAGCTATAATGCCCTCAGTTCCATATCATTAATGTATAATGTGAAAAGTTGTGGTCCCAATACTGATCTTTGTGGAACACCACTTGTCACCAGCTGCCACCCTCAGAAGGACCCTTGTATCCCCATTCTCTGCTTTCTGCAAGACAGCCAAGCTTCTATCTATGCTACCACCTTTCTTCTAACACCACAGGACCTTATCTTACTCAGTAGCCTCCTGTGCAGCACCTTGTCAAAGGCATTCTTGAAGCCCAGGTAGATAACATCCATTGGCTCTCCTTGGTCTAACCTGCTCGTTATTTCCTCAAAGAATTCCAGCAGATTTGTCATGCATGAGCTCCCCTTGATGAACCTATGCTGGCTTTACCTTATTTTACCATACACTTCCAAGTATTCAGAAATCTCATCCTTCACAGTAGATTCCAGGATCTTACCCAGGTTAGGCTAATCAGTCTGTAATTTTCCATCTTTTGCCTTATTTCCTTTTTAAACAGTGGTGTTACATTAGCAATTTTCCAGTCTTCTGAATCTAGTGATTCCTGAAAAATCAGCACTAACGCCTTCACTATCTCTCCAGATAGCGTGTTTAGAACGCTGGAGTATAGTCCATCTGGTCCAGGAGATTTATCCACCTTCAGGCCATTCAGTTTTTCTAGCACCTTCTCCTTGGTGATGGCCACCATACTCAGCTCTGCTCACTCATTCCCTTGAATTTTTGGGATATGACTCATGTCTTCCACTGTGAAGACTGACACAAAATAGTTATTCAGTTCCTCAGTCATTTCCTTATTCCCAACTACTATCTGTCCAGCTTCATTTTCCAGCAGTGCAATTCCCTTTTTGGGCTCATTATTAAACAAAATTCATCACTCAAACACCTGATGACATGAGTCTCAAATTGAGCTGGGGACACTACAGTGTACCAGACTGTAGAGTTTATCAGAGCATTCAGGAATTCACAAGGTTATTTCTGATTTTATGGCTCCAGATGTAAGCACATGCACAGCCCAAGCTGTTGGAAGACAAAAACTCACACCAGCCAATGCAGAGGAACATCCATTTGCGCAGCTTATCTGTGGAGTAGGTCAGGACAATTGCTGTGTGGAGGTAGCAGCCCTCACCAAACATCCAGAAGAAATTAGTCACACAAAAGTAATTATAAACAGCTGTGGCCAAACGACACCAGACCTGAAATGGGAGATAAATAAAAATCAATTAACAACATTGGTTATTAATCATTTCCACTAGTTATTAACATTTACTAGAAGAAAAACGTTCAGTTGCAAACCTTTTCCACTAATCAAAAGATATCAGTTACCAAGCAGAGTCATGGATTGACACAATGCAGAAAAGACACTTTTGTCCATCAGGTCTGCGCTGACATAACTCCCACTAAAATTGTAATAATCACAACTTCCTGCACTTGTCCCATATCCTTGAATGTTATGATATTTCAAGTGCTCATCCAAATATCTTTAAAAGTTATAAGGTTTCCAGCCTCCACTACCTTCCCAGGCAGTGCATTCCAGAATTCACCCACCCTCTGAATGAACATATGGTGATGTTGCTGCCTCACATCGCCTGGGACCCAGGTTCGACTTAACCCTTGGATGACTGTCTGTGTGGAGTTTGCATATTCTCCCTATGTCTGTGAGGGTTCCTCCCACAGTCCAAAGGTGAGCAGTGGATTGGCCACGGGGAATACAGGGTTATAGAGTGGGGTGTGGGTATGGGCAGGATGCTTTTTGTAGGGTTGGTGTGGACTCGATAGGTTAAATGATTCTCAAAAAAGTTCTTTTCTCCAATCCCCTCTGAATCTCCTGCCCCGTAACTCAAAATTATGGTCCCACAGGATTGACTCCGCAACTAAGGGGAACAGCTGCTCTCTATTCTTCCTGTCCATATCCCTCATCATCTTATACACCTCAGTCATGTCCCCCCCTCAGTCTTCTCTGCTCTAAGGAAAACAAAGCTGATCTCCTCTCTCCTTATAGCTCAATTTCTTCATCCCAAGCAACATCCTCTTTCCCCCTCAGTGCTATCATATCCTTCCTATAGTGAGGTGACCAGAACTGCACACAGTTCTCCAGCTGTAGCCTGACCAACGCTCTATACAACTCTAATGATACCTCCTTGCTTTTATACTCTCTGCCACCATTGATGAAAGCAAGTGTCCTATATACCTTCTTAACTATCCTGTTCACATGCTCTGCCAACTTCAGGGATCTGTGAATAATTACCACAAGGTGTCTCTGTTCTTCTAAGCTACCGAGTGACCTGTCATTCATCTTGTTGTTTCTTCCAAAGTGCACCTGCTTGCAGTTCTGGTCAAATATCATCTGCCACTGCTCTGTCCATCTGATCAATTCATATATTCCTGCAACCTACAATCATCTTCATTAGTATTAACCACCTTACTAATCTTTGTATCATCTACAACCTTGCTTAATATTTTCCCCACACTTTCATCTATATCATTTATGCATAAAATAAACAATGAGCGTTCTAGTACTGCTCCTTGTCGTATACCATTGGACACCTGCCTCCAGTCACTCAAACAGCTTTCTGCCATTACCCTTTGCGTCCAGTTTCAGATACGTTGCACTACGTTTCCCTCAATTCCATGACAAAGCCATGTTGACTATCCCTAATTAACACATGCCTTTCCAAGCAGGAATTAATTTGCTCCTTCAGAATTTTCTCCAATACTTTCCCTACCGCTGATGTGAGACTCACTAGTCTGTAATTTCCTGGGTCATCTCTACCACTCTTCTGGGAAAGTGGAACCACATTAGCCATCCTCCAGTCCCCTGGCACTTTTGCCATCGCCAGAGAGAAATTTTAAAAATTGTGTCAGAGCCCCTGCAATTTCCTGCCTCACCTCCCACAACAGCCTGGCATGCAATTTATCTGACCTGGGGGATTTGTTTAGATTAGATTAGATTAGATTACTTACAGTGTGGAAACAGGCCCTTCGGCCCAACAAGTCCACACCGACCCGCGAAGCGTAACCCACCCATTCCCGTACATTTACCCCTTTACCTAACACTACAGGCAATTTAGCATGGCCAATTCACCTGACCTGCACATCTTTGGACTGTGGGAGGAAACCGGAGCACCCGGAGGAAACCCATGCAGACACGGGGAGAATGTGCAAACTCCACACAGTCAGTCGCCTGAGTCGGGAATTGAACCCGGGTCTCTAGCGCTGTGAGGCAGCAGTGCTAACCACTGTGCCACCGTGCCGCCCACGGTGACAGAGAGACAGAGCCTACAATACCTCTCAGTCCCTTTCCCTGAATTCCATACCTATCTTCTCCTTTTCCCACGTGAAGACTAAAGGTAAGTATTCATTTAACACCCTTCCAATATCCTGCAGCTTCACACACAGGTTGCACTTTGGTCCCTAATAGAAACATAGAATCGTAAAAAATAGGTGCAGGAATACGCCATTCAGCCCTTTGAGCCTGCACCATCATTCAATACGATCATGGCTGATCCTGCAATCTCAGTATTCCATTCCAACTTTCTCCCATCCCAGTTGATCCCTTTAGCTATAAGGGCCACGTCCAGCTCCCTCTTGAATATATCTAACATTAGTCCCAACAGCTTCCTGTTGAGACTTCCACAGGTTCACAACTCTGAGTAAAGAAATTCTTCCTCATCTCAGTCCTGAATGGCTTACCCTTTATTCTTAGACTGTTTAGATTAGATTAGATTAGATTAGATTTCCTACAGTGTGAAAACAGCCCTTCAGCCCAACAAGTCCACACCGACCCTCCAAAGAGGAACCCACCCAGATCCATTTCCCTCTGACTGAGGCAGCTGGCACTAAGGGCAATTTAGCATAGCAAATTTACCTGACCTGCATATCTTTGGATTATGGGAGGAAACCGGAGCACCCAGAGGAAACCTGCGCAGACACAGGGAGAATGTGCAAACTCCACACAGCCAGTTGCCCAAGGCTGGAATCAAACCTGACTCCCTGGCACTGTGAGGCAACAGTGCTAACCACTGAGTCACCAAACCGCCTGTGACCCCTAGTTCTGGATGTACCAACATCAGGGACATTCTTCCCACATCTAGCTTGTCCAGTCCCCTTAGGATTTTATATATTTCTATGAGACTGCCCCCTAGTTCTTTTAAATTCCAGTGAGTACAAGCCCAGTCGATCCAGTCTTTCCTCATATGTCAGTCCTGGCATCCCGGGAATCAGTCTGGTGAACCTTCCCTGGATTCCCTCAAAAGCAAGAATGTCCTTCCTCAGACTAGGAGACCAAACCTGCATACAATACTCAAGATGTGTCCTCACTAAGGCTCTGTATAACTGCAGCAAGACATCCTTACTCTGATACTGAAATCGTTTCACTATGAAGGCCAGCATGCCAACCTTCAGCAACGGTTCCACCATGACATCCAGGTCTCGTTGCACCTCATGTTTTCCTAAACTGTTGCCATTCAAATAATAATCTCTCTTCTTGTTTTTGCCACTGAAGTAGATAACCTCATATTTATCCACATTATATTGCATTTTCCAAGTATCTGTCCTCTCAGCCAGTCCACTGCCGCACTGAAGGACCCTCCTCTTTCCCTGGATAACCTCTTCCCTTTAACGTATTTATAAAATATCTGAGGATTCTCCCTAATCCTGTTCACAAGTCCTTTTTGCTTTTCTAATTGTTTTCTGAAATTCTCTCTTGCACTTCCTATATTCCTCAAGGGCTGCAGCTGAATGTTCCCTCTGAACTAGCTAAAAGCCTTTTGAGTCTTCCTCATCCAGTCCTGAATTGTCCGACACATTATTGTTGCTATGTTTCTCCCTGAAGAGTACTTGTTGGACCTGTACTTTCCCCAGCTCTTTTTTGAATTCCCCCCACTGTTTCACTGTAAACGTCACACAAGGAGCTGATCCTCATCAATGTTGGCCAGATCCAGCTCCATTTTAATAAAACCTGTCTGTCCCAATCCAAAGCCGTCTTTTGCAGGCCATTTTTTTCCTTGTCCATAACAAATTTGAACCATACCATGTTGTGGTGATTAGTGTTAAAATGTTCTCCCAGTGTAACATCGAACACTTGCCAGCTTCTTTCCCCAGAACCACATCCAGTACTGCACCTATTGGGCCTTCTTCACATTGCTACAAAAAACTTACCTGGATACATTTCATTAAAGCAACTTTTGTCTGAGGTCATCATTGCTCTGTATATATCTACTTCCACCTCCTCTCCCAGACCTATGTTTCCTTCCCAACCAGAACTGCCATTCACCCTCCCTATCCTGTGTCCTGCCATTGCATAGAACCCCTATAGTGTGGAGGCAAGCCATTCAGCCCATCGAGTCCACACATACACAGATCCACCTCCTACCCCATTCTGGCATTCCCCATGGCCAACCAATCCAACCTGCACATCACTGGCAATTGAGCATGGCCAATCTACCTAACCTGCACATCTTTGGACTGTGGGAGGAAACCCACACAGGCACAGCGAATGTGGCAACTCCACTCCAACAGGCGCCCAAGTCTGGAATCGAACCTGGGTCCCTGGAGCTGAGAGGCAACAGCGATATTCACTGAGCTACCATGCCACCAATTTACCAAAGAAAATAATGAATCCAGTATTCATCCATCATGGAATTCTGACTAGGTGAAGTTCCTGCAATGTGCAACATGACAAACCTTATTACTTGCATGAATCCTGGGATCAATCATCTGTAGCACAAACCAGGTGGCATTACGGAGGATAAAGGTGGAAATCAAGTTCCAGTGGATGATGTTCCTAAGACATCGGATACTCCTAATGTGGGAACAGAAACAAAAAGGTTAATTTGAAAAGATTACCATTCATGATGTTTCTTTGTATGGCTTGTCATGTATGTGCTCACTGTGTGTGGATAGATAATCACTCTAAAGCAATGTATTTAGATACAAATGCTCCATAATTCCATACTCCAAGAAGGCTTTGGCTTTGCGGTTGACACATGATTCAGGTATAGTCACTATGACTGTGTTGGGTTACAATAAACCTGTGACTGAATGTTTGCCCACAATCATTTTGTGAATGTATTTGGATACACTGTCTACTGTCTATACAGGTAAGACTGTGTGTTTAAGAGGAGAGCGCTAGTTATAGGAGACTCTATAGTTAGAGGGACAGACAGGTCGTTCTGTGGACATGGGCGAGACTCTCGGTTGGTTTGTTGCCTCCCGGGTGCTAGGGTCCAAGACGTCTCGGACTGTGTCTTCAGAATTCTTAAGGGAGAGGGTGTGCAGCCAGAAGTCGTGGTGCACATTGGCACCAATGAAATAGGTAGGAAGAGGGGTGGGTAGGTCATTCAGGAGCTCAGGGAGTTAGACTGGAAGCTAAAAGCTAGGACGGACAGAGTCGTCATCTCTGGGTTGTTGCCGGTGCCACGTGACAGTGAGGCAAGGAATAGGGAGAGAGTGCAGTTGAACACGTGGCTGCAAGGATGGTGTAGGAGGGAGGGCTTCAGGTATTTGGACAATTGGACTGCATTCTGGGGAAGGTGGGACCTGTACAAGCAGGACAAGTTGCATCTGAACCAGAAGGACACCAATATCCTGGGAGGTAGGTTTGCTAGCATTCTTCGGGGGGTTTCAACTAATTTGGCAGGGGGATGGGATCCGGACTTGTAGTCCAGCAAGTAGGTTGGCTTTTTTTCAGGATGTCCAAGAATGTAGGGAGGCTGTGGAGAAGGTAGCACTGACAGGGAATACTTGCAGACACAGAGATGGGTTCAAGTGTGTATACTTCAACGACAGGAATATCAGAAATAAGGTGGGTGAACTTAAGGCGTGGATCGGTACTTGGGGCTACGATGTTGTGGCCATCACGGAAACGTGGATAGAAGAGGGATAGGAATGGTTGTTGGAGGTTCCTGGTTACAGATGTTTCAGTAAGATTAGGGAGGGTGGTAAAAAAGGAGGGGTGGGTGGCGTTGCTAATTAGAAATGATATAACGGCTGCAGAAAGGCAGTTCGAGGGGGATCTGCCTTTGGAGGTAGTATGGGCTGAAGTCAGAAATAGGAAAGGAGCAGTCACCTTGTTGGGTGTTTACTATAGGCCACCCAATAGCAGCAGAGATGTGGAGAAACAGATTGGGAAACAAATTTTGGAAAGGTGCAGAAGCCACAGGGTAGCAGTCATGGGTGATTTCAACTTCCCATCTAGGGAACAGGAAAATCGACGTTTCGGGCATTAGCCCTTCTTCAGGAATGAAGAAGGGCTAATGCCCGAAACGTCGATTCTCCTGTTCCCTAGATGCTGCCTGACCTGCTGCGCTTTTCCAGCAACACATGACCAGAGGGGAGGCCATATTGGATTTGGTACTTGGTAATGAACCGGGACAAGTGATGGGCTTGTTAGTGGGTGAGTATTTTGGTGATGGTGACACCAGTTCTGTGACTTTCACCTTGATTATGGAGAGAGATAGGTGCGTGCAACAGGGTAGGTTTTACAATTGGGGCAAGGGTAAATACGATGCTGCAAGACAGGGTCTGAGGAGCATAAGTTGGGAGCATAGGCTGTCAGGGAAGGATGTCGTTGAAATGTGGAACTTTTTCAAGGAACAGATACGACGTGTCCTTGATATGTATGTACCTGTCAGGCAGGAAAGAGATGGTCATGTGAGGGAACCTTGGTTGACGAGGGAGGTTGGATGTCTAGTAAAGAGGAAGAAGGAGGCTTACATAAGGTTGAGGAAACAAGGTTCAGACGGAGCGTTGGAGGAATACAGGATAGCCAGGAGGGAGCTGAAGAAAGGGATTAGGAGAGCTAAGAGAGGGGATGAAAAATCTTTGGCGGGTAGGATCAAGGATAACCCCAAGGCCTTTTATGCGTATGAGAGAAACATGAGAATGATGAGAACGAGGGTAGGTCTGATCAAGGACAGTAGTGGGAGACTGTGTATTGAGTCGGAAGAGATAGGAGAGGTCTTGAATGAGTACTTTTCTTCAGTATTTACAAATGAGAGGGACCATATTGTTGAAGAGGAGAGTGTGAAACGGACTGGTAAGCTGGAGGAAGGAAGATGTGTTGGGCATACTTGTTGGGAAGGAAGATGTGTTGGGCATTTTGAAAAACTTGAGGATAGACAAGCCCCCCGGGCCTGACGGGATATATCCTAGGATTATGTGGGAAGCAAGAGAGGAAATTGCAGAGCTGTTGGCAATGATCTTTTCTTCTTCACTGTCAACGGGGGTGGTACCAGGGGACTGGAGAGTGGCAAATGTTGTTGTGCCCCTGTTCAAAAAAGGGAATAGGGATAACCCCGGGAATTACAGGCCAGTTAGTCTTACTTCGGTGGTAGGCAAAGTAATGGAAAGGGTACTGAGAGATAGGATTTATGAATATCTGGAAAGACACTGCTTGATTAGGGACAGCCAGCACGGATCTGTGAGGGGTCGGTCTTGCCTTCCAAGTCTTATTGAATTCTTTGAGGAGGTGACCAAGCATGTGGATGAGGGTAGAGCAGTGGATGTAGTATACATGGATTTTAGTAAGGCATTTGATAAGGTTCCCCATGGTAGGCTTATACGGAAAGTCAGGAGGCATGGGATAGAGGGAAATGTGGCCA
>NC_057742.1:39272348-39286589 GCF_004010195.1 Chiloscyllium plagiosum
GATATGATGCAGAGTTGGGCTGAGGAGTGGCAGATGGAGTTCAACCCTGTCAAGTGTGAGATTGTTCATTTTGGAAGGACAAATAAGAATGCGGAATACAGGGTTAACGGTAGGGTTCTTAGTAAGGTGGAGGAGCAGAGGGATCTTGGGGTCTATGTTCATAGATCTTTGAAAGTTGCCACTCAGGTGGATAGAGCTTGTAAGAAGGCCTATGGTGTATTAGTGTTCATTAGCAGAGGGATTGAATTCAAGAGTCGGGAGGTGATGTAGCAGCTGTACAGGACCTTGGTAAGGCCACATTTGGAGTACTCTGTGCAGTTCTGGTCGCCTCACTTTAGGAAAGATGTGGTAGCTTTGGAGCGGGTGCAGAGGAGATTTACCAAGATATTGCCTGGAATGGAGAATAGATTTAGGACTTAGCATTCTCCGAATAAAATTATAATTTGTAGGAGCCAGTGTTGAACTGTGATGGACAAAGTTAAAAATCAGACAAAACCAGGTTATAGCACAACAGATTTATTTTGAAGCACTAGCTTTTGAAGTGCTGCTTCTTCATCAGCTGGAGACACCATGATCTGACCTTGTGGCAGGCTGATACAAAATGTCACGTGAGATCTGTGGTGAGCTGTTAAGATCGACAGAGAACTGGCTTAATCATAGAAGACAGAGAATAATGGGAGACTGGTTTTCAGATTGGATATTGTGACCAGCTCTGCAGGAATCAATACTGGCACCCCTGTTGTTTGTAATATATGTAAATGATTTGGAGAAGAATGGTCTGATTAATAAATTTGCAATGACAAATCGGTGGAGCTGCAGATAAGATTAGGATACAGTATGGAAACAGGCCCAACAATTTCACACTAACCCTTTGAAGAGTAACCCACTCAGACCCATTCCTCCAATCCTAAATTTACCCCTGACTAACGCACCTAACACTATGGGTGATTTTTCATGGCCAGTTCACCTGTCCTGCACATGTTTGGATTGTGGGAGGAAATCGGAGCACTGGGAAGAACGGGCAAACTCCACACAGACTGTCAGCCCAGGCAGGAGTTGAACCTGAGTCCCTGGCACTGTGAGGCAGCAGTGTTAACCACTAAGCCACCATGCCACCCATAAGTATAATTGCCAGAGGATGCAGAAACATATAGATAGACTGGAGACATGGATAAAGTTTAATCTGGACCTAGAACAAAGAACACTACAGTGCAGTACAGGCCCTTCGTCCTTCGATGTTTCACTGACCTATTAAACCAATCTGAAGCCCATTTAACCTACACTATTCCATTATCATCCGTTTGTTTATCCAAGGACCATTTAAATCCCTTAAATTTTCCAATTCTCCTATTGTTGCAGGCAGGATGTTCCATGTCCTTACTTCACTCTGAGTAAAGAACCTACCACTGACATCTGTCCTAGATCTATATCTATCACCCCTCAATTTAAAGCTGTGTCCTCTTGTGCTAGTTATCATCATCAAAGGAAAAAGGCTCTCACTGTCCACCCTATCTAATCCACTGATCATCTTGTACGTCTCTATTAAGTCACAACTCAACCTTCATCTCTCTAACGAAAACAGGCTCAAGTTGCTCACCCTCTTCTCATCAGACCTTTTCTCCACACCAGACAACATCCTGTCAAATCCCCTCTGCACCTTTTCCAAAGTTTCCATATCTTTCCTATAATGCGGCAACCAGAACTGTACGCAATACTCCAAGTGCAGCCGCACCAGGTTTTATACAAGTGCAACAACATGGCTCCGAAACTCGATCCCTCTATCAATAAAAGCTAACACACCATACATCTTTTTAGCAATCCTATCAACCTGGGTGGCAACTTTCAAGGATCTATGTACATGGACACCGAGTTCTCTCTGCTCATCTACATTACCAAGAATCTTACCATTAGCCCAGTACTCTGCATACCTGTTACTCCTTCCAAAGTGAATCACCTCACACTTGCTGTACTGCTCTATCTATGTTCTATGTTCTACCAGTGGCCCCAACACTGACCCCGAAACTCCCTTCAACTACTACTCTGTCTCCTGTTGCTCAACTAGTTCTTTATCCACTTAGCTAGAACACCCTGCACACCATGTAACTTAATTTTCTTCATTAGTTTACCATTGGGAACCTTATCAAATGCCTTACTAAAGTCCATGTATATGACATCAACAGTCCTTCCTTCATCTATCAACTTGGTCACTTCCTTGAAGAACTCTATTAAGTTGGTAAGGCATGATCTCTCCCACACAAAACCATGTTGTCTATCATTGATAAGCCCATTCTTTTCTCAATATAAATAGATCCTTCTCCAGCCTTCTCACAGTACCTTCCCACCACTGACATCAGACTCACTGGTCTGTAGTTACCCGGAATATCCCTACTACCCTCAAACATTCCTCATATCCTTTTCATTTCTGGTAACATTCTTGTAAACCTCCTCTGAACAGGCTCCAGGGCCAGTATATCGTTCAAATCTGCACACGATACTCCAAATGTGGTCTGACCAATTGTCACAGGCCTCCAGTCTGAAAAACAACCCTGCACAAGTCTTTGACTTCTAACTTCTAGCCAGTTCTGTATCCAAATGGCTAGTTCTCCCTCTATTCTTTGTGATCTAACCTTGTTAACCAATCCACCATGAGGAACCTTGTTGAGCGCCTCATTAAAGATCATGTTCACCACTCTGCCCTCATCAATTCTAATTATTACTTCTTTAAAACCTCAGACAAGTTACTGAGCTTGAAACAGCTTTGCATTTGCACGGACAGCTGTGGACCATTAAACTTTGTTTCCTGTTACTCAGCCAATGTAAGATCCAATTCAACGCATTATGCTTTATCCAAAGGGGCTTTTACTTTTTTGACCAGTCTGCAATGTGGGACCTTACCTTACTAAAATCCATGTAGACAACACCCACTGCATTACCCTCATCAATCCTCCTTGTCAATTCCTCAAAGAATTCAATCAAATTTGTAAGGCATGAACTTCCCTTAATAAAGCCATGCTGATTATGCCTGACCTGTTCGTGTCTTCTTAAGTGACAATTTATCCAATCTCTCAGGAATGATTCTAACAATTTTCCCACCACTGAGTAAGACTCACTGGGCTACAGAGGTTCTGAGGAAAGGTCACTCGACCTGAAACATTTACTCTGATTTCTCTCCACCTGCTCAGCTTTTCCAGCAAGTTCTATTTTTGTTACTGGCCTATAATTGTTTGGCATTTCCTTTGTACACATAGCAGAACCATATTTACATTCCTCCAGCCCTCAGGTACCTCATCTGTGTCTAGTGAAGTTTGCAAAATAATCCTGAGAGCAGCTGATATTTCCTTCCTGATCACCTTCAACATCGTAAGGAATGACCCATCTGGCTCTGGCCACTTGTCCACTTTCAAAGATTTCAATTCTTTTAAACCTTCCTCTTTCATCATGATTCTGTTGTCCCAAATTTCACACTGTTCCTATATCCAAATCATCCCTTTCCTTTGTGAATATGGAAACAAAATCTTTCCTAAATTATTCCCAAATCCTTTTCATCTTCACACAAATTTCTTCAGTTCTGATAGGTCCCATTTATTCCTTAACTACGCTTTTACTCTTTGTATACTGGTAAAACATTTGGGTTTTTTCATTCTCTTGTTTGCTAAAGCAATCTAATAATGCTCTCTCTTTGATTTCCTTATTTATTTTTTAACTTGATCTCTGTACTTTCTATATTCCTCTTGGCTATCTGCAGCATTGAGTATAAACTTTCTCATTCTGTTTAATATTTGAATTATTGGAGACACCATGGGGATCTATATTAGATAACTTACAGTATGGAAACAGGCCCTTCGGCCCAACAAGTCCATACTGACCCTCCGAAGAGCAACCCACCCAGACCCATTCCCCTACATTTACTCCTTCACCTAACACTATCAGCAATTTAGTATGGCCAATTCACCTAACCTGCACATTTTTGGACTGTCTCGATGGGAAGTGGACTTGTCTGCTTTGTGCCTTAAGGATCTCCCTTTTCAGTGCCTCCCATTGGTTTATCCTTTAGGCATCCTGTGCAGTCCACCACAGACTTTTTAGTTTAAAAAAAAATGTCTTCCACCAGTTTAAAACTTTTACTCCTGATTTATCTCTGTCTTTTACCATAATAGTATTCCATTTAATCGAATTGTGGTCACTATGCCTGTCTACTGTCACTTAATCCACTTGCCCATCTTTATTTCCCAAAACTAAATCCAGGATCATATCTCCTCTCATTGGGCTTGTCACATATTGGTTTTAACAAAAAAATCCTACATTCTATGATGAGCTGGTGCAGTTCTCTTTCAAGAAAAGATTAAAAGAAGACATGTTCAATAAAGATATATCATATTATAAAAAAGACAAGACATGCTAGAGCTGTTCAAAATCTCAAGGAATCTAGATTGAATAAGTGAGAGAAACTCTTCCATTCATAGACAATAGAAAACCAAAGGGTATCAATTTAAGCTGAATGATAAAGGATCCAGACTGTGGCAGGGGAATGGGAACCAAATGAGGAGGTTAGTGGACAGTAAGAGGCAGTAACTGAAGCCTGTAAGGAACTAGATAATGAAGTCAGCGTGACTAAGGGGAAGAGTAGGCAGGACGCAGATGATGAACGCAAACGGACAGGTAGTCTGAGATGCATTTGCTTTGATGCAAGAAGTGGAGTAGGTAAGGCAGATGAACTTAGGGCTTTGATTAGTACCTGGCAGTATGATGTTATTGCCATTACTGAGACTTGGTTGAGGGAAGGACATGATTGGCAACTAAATATCACAGCATATCGATGCTTCAGGCAAGATAGAGAGGGAGATAAAAGGGATGGAGAAGTTGCATTACTGGTCAGGGAAGATAGCACAGCTGTGATGAAGGAGGGCACTATGGAGGACTCGAGCAATGAGGCAATATAGGCAGAGCTCAGAAATGGGAAGTGTCTGGTAAAAATGTTGGGGCTGTACGACAGACTTCCCAACAGTGAGTGAGAGGTAGAGGTACAAATATGTAAACAGATTATGGAAAGATGTAGAAGCAACAGGGTGGTGGTGATGGGAGATTTTAATTTTCTCAACATTGATTGGGATTCACTTAGTATTAGAGGTTTAGATGGAGCAGAATTTGCAAGGAGCATCCAGGACAGTTTTACAGAGCAGTATGGAAATAGTCCAACTCAGGAAGGGGCCATACTGGACCTGGTGTTATGGAATGAGCCCCGTCAAGTGGGTGAAGTTTCAACAGGGAATAGTGACCACAATTCCGTAAATTTTAGAATGCTCATGGACATAGATGAGAGTAGTCCTAAAGGAAGAGTGCTAAATTAGGGGAAGGCCAACTATAACAAAATTCGATAGGAGCTAGGGTATGTGGATCGGGAGCAGCTGTTTAAAGGTAAATCCACATTTGATATATGGGAGGCTTTCAAGAGGCAAATTAGACATGTTTATGTGAAAATGGCAAGATTATGGAACCATGGGGGATAGGTAAAATTGTGAGACTAACTAAGAGGAAAAAGGAAGCCTACATAAGTTCAAGACGACTGAAAACAGATGAAGCTTTGAAAGAATATCAGGAAATTAGGACCAATCTGACATGAGGAATTAAGAGGGCTAAAAGGGATCATGAAAATTTTTTAGCAAACAGATTTAAGGAAAATCCCAGAGCCTTTTATTCATATATATAAGGAGAAAGAGGGTGATTAGAGAAAAGGTTGGACCACTCAAGATCAAAGGAGGAAAGTTACATGTAGAATCAGAGAAAATGGGTGAGACTCTTAATAAGTATTTTGAATTGGTATTCACCAAGAAGTACATGATGGTGTTGAGGTTAGGGATAGATGCTTGATTAATCTAAGTTGAGTCAGCATAAGAAGGAAGGAAGTGCTGGGTATTCCAAAAGGCATTAAGGTGGACAAGTCCCCAGGTCCAGATGGGTTCTATCCCAGGTTATTGAGGGAAGTGTGAGAGGGAATAGCTGGTACCTGAGCAGATATCTTTGCAGCTTTGGAGGACTGGAGAATTGTTAATGTTGCCCCCTTGTTTAAGAATGGTAACAAGGATAATCCAGGTAATTATAAACAGATGAGCCTGATGTCAGTGGTTGGGAAGCTGTTGGAGAAGGTATTGAGGAATAGGATCTATTTACATTTGGAAGAAAATGGGCTTATCATTGATAAACAACCTGGTTTTGTGCATGGAAGGTCATGTCTTACCAACTTAATAGAATTCTTTGAGAAAGTGACAAAGTTGATTAATGAGGGAAGGGTTGTAGATGTCACATATATGGACTTCAGTAAGGCATTTGGTAAGGTTCCCCATGGTCGGTTAATGGAGAAAGTGAATGCACGTGGGGTCCAGGGTGTACTAGCTAGATGGATAGAGAACTGGCTGGGCAGCAGGAGACAGAGAGTAGGAGTGGAAGGGAGTTTCTCAAAATGAAGAACTGTGACTAGTGGTGTTCCATAAGGATCTGTGTTGGGACCATTGTTGTTTGTGATATACATAAATGATCTGATAGTGATCTGATAGCAGATAGTGAAGGGGACTGTCAGAGAATGCAGAAGAGTATAGATAGATTGGAGAGTTGGGCAGAGAAATGGCAGATGGAGTTCAATCCAGGCAAATGCGAATTGATGTATTTTAGAAGATCCAATTCAAGAGTATACTATATGGTAAATGGAAAAGTCCTGGAGAATATTGATGTACAGAGAGATCTGTGTGTTCAGGACCATTGTACACTGAAGATAGCAATGCAGTTTGATAAAGTGGTCAAGAAGGTATACAGTATGCTTTCCTTCATCGGATGGGGTATTGAGTACAAGAGTTGGCAGGTCAAGTTACAGTTGTATTGGACTTTGGTTTGATCACATTTGGAATACTGCGTACAGTTCAGATCATCACATTACCAATAGGATGTGGATGTTGTGGAAAGGGTGCGGAGGAGGTTCACCAGGATGTTGTCTGGTATGTAGGGTGCTAGCTATGAAGAGAAGTTGAGTAGATTAGGGTTATTTTCATTAGAAAGACGAAGGTTGAGGTGGGACCTGACTGAGGTCTACAAAATCATGAGAGTTTAAAGTGAGAGGAGAAAGGTTTAAGGGAGATATACGTGGGAAGTTCTTTATGCAGAGGGTGTTGGGTGCCTGGAACGTGTTGCTAGTGGAGGTGGTAGAAGCAGGTGTAATAGCTTCATTTAAGATGTATCTAGCCAGATACATGAATGGGCAGGGAGCAAAGGGATACAGATCTTTAGGAAATAAGCAACAGGTTAAGATGGAGGACCTGGATCAGCGCATGTGTGGAGGGCCAAAACATCTGTTCCCGTGCTGTAATTTTCTTTGTTTTTAACCAATGGTGAAAATGTATTTCATGTAGCAAGTAGTTGAGATCTGGAATGCATTACCTGAGAATGTGGTGGAGGCAGGACTAATCGCAGCTTTACATAAGAAATTTGGATAAGCACTCAATACAATTGTTATTGAGTGGGATAAAAATGCAACAACTAACTTTCTATTGTCAAGAGTTGTCATAAACAGAATAGACCAAATGGCCTCTCTCTGTGCTGTAACAGTCCTATGATTCTATTAATTCACTTACCTCAGTCGCATGAATAGCATGAAGGCAATGATGAGGGCAGCTAAGGAGAGGCAATGTCCCAGATAATTAATAACCACTGCCAGTTTGTAGTGTATCTGGTGTTTCCTCTGAAAGAGAAGGGAATATCAAAGTGAGGACAGCTTGTCAACTTACATTCTATTTTTAGCAAATGTGTCCTGTCCAGCAGGTTAAAGCATTTCAATACTATGGCTTACTTTATACATTGTCAATGTCATGACTTTTCAAGCTGTATGAAATTTAAATAGTTCACAGCAGGAGAGATGTTTCAAAACTTACTATTGCTAAAAAAAATGAGATGAAAGGCTTCCTGCGCTGGTTTACTGATGCAGTGCACCACTAATCCCAAGTGGCAATTATATATCAATGTCTGAGGTGGTTCAGTGAAGGACTTGGACTATTTCATCTTCCCTCAGATCGGCCACACACTGTAAATGCTGAAACTTTTAACCAAAGACCGAAAATGCTGGAAAAACCGAGGACGTCTGCTAGCATCCGTGGGAAAATTAAGAAAAGTTGGAAACGTATTTGATTTTGAACAAGTTAAATGGGTAGGGGAGTATGAGCCAAAAAATAATGGAAGATCTATGACAAGTTGGAAGGTAAGAAATTCTACAGAGCGTGTGTGGACCTCAGATGTTAATTCCATTTCTCTGTCTTTCAGACCTGCTGAGTGTTTCCAGGGTTTTCTGCTTTTAAGTGAGAAAAGGATCCTAACTGAAAACAAACCAACGATTGAGAAAACTTAACAAAGAGTCAGACAGTAAAGCTCATCTTTGTCCCTGCAACAATCACAGATTGCCACATTACATAATCTTTCTGCTTCTCATTTTCTTTCTTCTCTCCCTCTATTTTCTTGTTTTATGTGACTTTTTTCTGATTCTCACTTATGTTTTTTGTATTTCTCTCCTTTATTCCCCATTCTCTTACCCTCCCTCTCTTTCTAGCTCTGTCTTATTTTACTCAGTTTCTACTCTTTTTTAAAAATCTTTCTCATTTGACTCATTATTTTCCTTTCTATTTCAGTCATCATCAATTTTTCAAAGTCACTCTGGTCAATCAGCCTGCAACTATCCTGTCTTTGATACATCTGGGAAGGCTTCTTTCAAAACGACTGTGGACCCCATTTCTACAAGTTAGTTACCAACTTACATTTCGTACTAGAAACAATTCAGGCAAGGTGCAAGAGCTTTGAGTAGATAATAACCTCATTGGAAGGAAGTAAGGAGTACTTCCAATGAATGTTTGGTCCAACCACAATAAGGATCAGAGAGCCAGCATAATTCAGAGCCATGAAAGTTCATCCCATGTTCTCTACATTGTGTGAATATTTCATCCTGAATGAGACACCCTTGGGGATAAGAGACAATTCATGTCTCACAAGCAAGCAAAGGCTTTAAGAGGCATTTTTTTTCGTCCTGGGTTTTGTTTTGAAGAGACGTTTTAAGTCAGAGGTGCCGAGCTGTCTATTGGAATCTCATAAAGTAAATAGCTTGTAAGGCCTTTTTTTAAAAAACCTTTAAAACAATAGAAGCAGCTTGAATGGGTATGGTCAAGCTCCCACAGAATCATGACTTTCAATTTTAGGTTTTCAATCATAGCTTCTGGAAACGTGAAGCTGGATATGGAAGCTATTTTTTCTTGCTTGATTACAGCTAAAAACTGAGGGTTCTCTTCCTGCTGCTGGAATTGTATATGAGACAATCTGTTTTACTGAATTTCCTTTTGGTTATGAGATATTACTATATTGGAACATTTACAATTTATTAGTTATATATTCTATTTTTCTGTTAAAATTTCTAACAGAGATAAGTTATTTGAATTTCTTCTTTGTTTTGTTGTATTTAGTGTATCAATAAAAAGTGTCTGACTTCAAATCTGCTTGGTGATGAATCCAATAATATCTGGAATGCAGATATAAAATAAGAAAAGTTGGGGTCTAGACGGTCCTCTTAATATACTTTAAGGCAGTTTGGTCTGGTCTATAAAAAATTGAGGGCTCTTGTCAGGGTCAAAATCTCTAATTCCAGGTTGGCTTCAGGATTCTTGGACACCAACGCAGTGAGAGGTAAACGTGGACTGATATAATTTGAATGTTAGATTCAGTTGGTTTAAACAGGGTGTGCCTTGTGTAATATGGCTCTTTCAGTTGCTAAGGGTCTCCTGGGTATGGAAGAATTCTCTTTGGGAGTTTTACAGTAAGTGAGCAGGGGAAAGCTTTTGGAATTGGCAAACAAGCTGGAGTTGGGGTTTCCTGTGCCTGCGAGGAAAGGTGGGGAGGGGATAATTGTCGCAATCACTTAACATTTACAGTTGCCAGGAATGCCATTGGAATCATTGGAAATGGTTTATATTCCATTGAAAATAAAACAGCTTTAACAAGAAAAGGAAATGAAGCAGTTTGAATTGAGATTAAAAGCAGAAAGAAGAGGAAAGGACTGCTGCACAAGCACATAGACGGCAGTAAATAGAGGGGTGTGTAGGTTAGTTTAAACATGGATTAAGATAAATGATCGGCACAGCATTGTGGACTGAACAGTATTGTGCTGTAGTGTTCTATGTTCAGTGTTCTATGAAAGGGAGAGAGAGTTTTTAAATTTCATAGGTTGGAATGGAAAACTCAAAGTTAATTTAAAATGGTGGAGATAGAGGTGAAAAGTAGGAATAATGATGAGGACAGTGATGGAGAGCAATCCAATCATAACCAAAGGCCTGTTGGGGGATCTGTTTAAATATGTCCAAGCATTGTCCAAGATCGAAAAGCTTTTCTCATTTCATTTCAGAAATTAAAGGGCTGGTGACTATGTGGGTATTGTTGATGCAAACAAAGCTGGTAGGTAGATGTATCTGGAGAGTATAAAGAAGTGAAAAATGCTGTCTTAAGTACAAATGAGCTCATCCCAGAAGCCAACAGACAACGTTTTAGGAATCTAAGGAGGGAACCTAACCATACATTGAGTTTGGGCGGCACGGTGGCACAGTGGTTAGCACTGCTGCCTCGCAGCGCCAGAGACTCGGGTTCAATTCCCGACTCAGGCGACTGACTGTGTGGAGTTTGCACATTCTCCCCGTGTCTGCGTGGGTTTCCTCCGGGTGCTCCGGTTTCCTCCCACAGTCCAAAGATGTGCAGGTTAGGTGAATTGGCCATACTAAATTGCCTGTAGTGTTAGGTAAGGGGTAAATGTAGGGGTATGGGTGGGTTTCGCTTCGGCGGGTCGGTGTGGACTTGTTGGGCCGAAGGGCCTGTTTCCACACGGTAATCTAATCTAATCTAAACAAAGTAATATTGATAGGTGGATATGGGCATTGAAAATAGATTAAACACATGATGCTCTTAGGAGATATTTATTTTGGAGGAGTTTAAAATTTCACTTTCTGAAGTAATGAGAACTCGTGAAAAAACAGAGTTAAGACTGCAGGATTAGCAGCAGAAATGTCAGATGATTATGAGTTGGTTCATAAATCAGAGTTTCACTTGCAATATCAATTTCAGTCTGTGAGGGATAGAAATTGGGAAAAAATAAAATTCTCAGCTGGTAAGGGAAAAGGAGATCTCATTGAAGATCATCAAATAGTTTACTGCTGAATACAAAGGAAACCCATGACGGAGAAAGACGTAAAAAAACTCAGGTGTTTTCACTGTAATAAAATAGGCCACATGAAGTCACAGTGTTCATGGCTTAGAAAAGCACTGGGAAAACAGATGTGGGAAAACAGGAAAAGCCAGTGGTTTGTGTTGAAGTGATAAAGGAAAGCATGGTGGAAGCTAAAAAGCTGCAAAATATTTACAACTTGATCAGGGATTGATTGATAAGAAAGTACCAGATCCCACTAACAAATTTACTTGACTGTAAAGTTTACTCATGTGTGACAGGAGGAGCAGGTAAAGAAATTAAGATTTTAAGAGACACAGTGAAAATCTGAAACATAAAAACAGGCTGATGAGAATCTGATACCTGAATACAGGCTGAGCTAGTGTGACTAGTTGCAGTCAGGGGCAACCGCCTAACAGGTGCTCTTGGTAACTGAGGTGGCAACAAGATGGCTTCTCGATGCAAGTAACATGACAAAATGGCTTCTAGGCTGCGAACTGATAATTCTGCTAAAGCTGCATAGAAGGCTTTTAGGCTGCTAACTGCTAATTCTGCTAAAGTTGCATAAATGACTAACCAGAGACTGCTGCAAAAAGAGCTTAGCAGACAATGCGCCCTTTAAAGTATAGAATTAACTTGAGCAGATAAGAAAGTACTAACCGCTGACTTTCAGGTGTTGGCGCAGAGGCTCTGTTTGTGAGATAAAAGTGACCTAAGCATTGGAACATAAGTTGGTTTAGAGTAAATATCATTGGACCAATTCACTGTCAATGAAGCAATATCATGTATTCATTAGTAATTGTTTGAATGTAATACTTTAAAAAAAGTATAAAATGTCTTTCTATTAAGCTGTGTGTGCAGCTCCTACGAGGAATACTGGGGTGCTCAAGTTGTGTGTTTCTGGACGTTCTGTATCCAGCCATATGAAGAAGTAAAGAATGAAGTCTTAAAGAACCAGACTGATTGTGAGTGCTTATTGACCGATTGTGGAACCGAGAGACCTCACCGGGGGTCCAGATCTTCAACAGGACCAAGCCAATCTTTAATGGTGAAACATGAGCAGTTTTGTTACTCACAAGGAGTGTTGCCAGGAAAGGTGGTAATATGTGGAATTCATGGTGAGAAGAGCAGTGTTCCAATTTATAAAGTGAGGTTGGAGTGTCCGGTGAAAAGTGGAGAAATGGTGGTGAGATTAACAGAGAAATTCTTGGTTACAGACATTGTGCTTATTCTTGGTGATGATTTAGCTGGATCACAAGTGGGAGTGATCCTATATGGTGGAAAAGCCAGCGGAAAATCAGGCAAGTGAGGTGTTATAGGAAGGATATCCTGGGGTTTTTTCTGACTGTTTTAACAAGGTCACAAAGTCACAGGTAGAAGCAGGAAGAGAAATCAAAGAATAAAGATAAGGAAGTTGAAGTTCAAATACTAGAGACTATTTGATCAAATGGTTGAGAAAAAACAAGAACAGGTAGAGGACAAAGTGGATATTTTTAGTTCAGAGAATTACAATGGAAAGATGAAAAATTAAGGAAGTTGTATCAAAAATCACCCACAGAGGAAGAATCTGAAAGTATACGAGAATGTTCCTACTTTAAAAATGACACTTTGATGAGGAAATGTAGACCATCACATACATATATTCAGGTCAAGAAATGAGCAGAGGTTCATCAAGTTGTGTGTGAAGGTGGGTAACAGAAAGGAGATGATGCAGGTAGCACATGAATTACCAGTAGGAGATAACTTGGAAGCAGTGAAAACTCAAGCCAAATTACAATAGCTCTTTTATTGGCCTGGACTGTAAAGAATTAGCATCCATGAGGCACTGTGGGCCCTCAACAGCAGCAGATTTATACTCTGGCACAATCTGTAACCTCATGGCCCAGCATATCCATCACACAACTATTATCATCAAGCCAGGGGATCAACCATGGATCAATGGAGAATGCAGGAGGGATGCCAGCAGCAGTACTGGACATATCTGAAGATGAGGTGTCACCCTGGTGAAGCAACCAAGCAGGTCTACTTGCATGTCAAACAGCATAAGCAGCAAGCGATAGATGGAGCTAAGCAATCCCACAATCAACAGATCAGATTTAAGCTCTGCAGTCTTGCCACAGCCAGTCATGAATGTTGGTGGATGATCAAACAACTCACTGGAGGAGGAGGCTCCATAAGTATGTTAGAAAGGCCATTGTGGAAAGTAGCCTCAGGGGATTAGATGTAATGGAGACTAGAAGAGGGGCCTGTGCCCGAAACGTCGAATCTCCTGTTCCCTGGATGCTGCCTGACCTGCTGTGCTGTTCCAGCAATAAAGTTTCAACAGACTAGAAGAGTGGAAGGAGGGTATGAAGAAATGCAGTCACGGTAGCTGTAGAAGTCAATGACCTTGTAATACATTGTCATAATATCTTGTAATACATTGTCATAATATCAAGGGGCAGGCTGACTATTATAAAGAAGGAAAGAATCAGAAACTGATTAGGTGAAGACCACAACAAATAGGAGCAGAAACAGTTCATTCAACACATGAAGTCTGCTCTGCCATTCAATGAGATCATGGCTGATCTGAATAATCACCCACGCCCTCCACCTCCTCCAGGACTTCCGTTTCATAGAACATAGAACATAGAAGAACAGGCCCTTTGGCTCTCGATGTTGCGCCGATCCAAGCCCACCTAACCTACACTAGCCCACTATCCTCCATATGCCTATCTAATGCCCGCTTAAAATCCCATAAAGAGGGAGTGTCCACCACTGCTACTGGCAGGGCATTCCATGAACTCACGACTCGCTGAGTAAAGAACCTACCCCTAACATCTGTCCTATACCTACCACCCCTAAATTTAAAGCTATGCCCCCTCGTAATAGCTGACTCCATACGTGGAAAAAGGTTCTCACTGTCAACCCTATCTAAACCCCTAATCATCTTGTACACCTCTATCAAGTCACCCCTAAACCTTCTTTTCTCCAATGAAAACAACCCCAAGTGCCTCAGCCTTTCCTCACAC
>NC_057742.1:39290496-39303134 GCF_004010195.1 Chiloscyllium plagiosum
CTCCCCCCTCTCCTCCCTGACCTATCACCTTCATCTCCTTCCCCACTGACCTATTGTACTCTATGCCACTTTCTCCCCACCCCCACCCTCCTCTAGCTTATCTCTCCACGCTTCAGGCTCTCTGCCTTTATTCCTGATGAAGGGCTTTTGCCCGAAACGTCGATTTTGCTGCTCCTCGGATGTTGCCTGAACTGCTATGCTCTTCCAGCCTCTTGAGATCTGGTATCTGGTATCTCTTGAGATCTGGTATCAGCTTAGTGCTGTTCCAGCACCATTAATCCATGATCTGAATAATCCTCAATTCCACTTTCCTGTCCTTTCTCCACAACCTTACTGATTAAAAACTGATCTTCTTAGCCTTGAATATAGTTAATGTCCCAGCCTCAACAGCCCTCTGTGGTAAACCATTCCACAAATTCACTACCCTCTGAGAGAAGAAATTCCTCCTCATCTCCATCTTAAGTGGACAGCCCATTTTTCTAAGAGTATGCTCTTTAGTCTTAGGCTCTCTCACCAGTGGAAATGACTTTGCACCTACCCTGTCTAGCCCCCTAAGAATCTTCTATATTTCAATAAGGTTGCCTATCATTCCCCTGAATTCCAATGAGTGCAGGTATATCCTATTCAACCTCTCCCCAAACACAGTCTCTTGAGATCTGGTATCAGCTTAGTCAGAGAAGATAGAAACTAGAACATAGAAGAGTTCAACAGAGTAGAGGCCCTTCGGCCCATGATGTTGTGCCGAGCATTTATCTAAGATCACCCTAACCTACATACTCCTCAACTTACTGCCGTCCATGTGCTTATCCAACAGTCGCTTAAATGTCCCAAATGTCTCTGAGTCTACTACCACCGCTGGCAGTGCATTCCACACACCGACAACTCACTGTGTAAAGAACCTACCTCTGACATCTCCCCTAAACCTTTCTCCAATCACCTTAAAATCATGTCTCCTCGTGACAGCCATTTCTGCCCTGGGGTAAAGTCTCTGGTTATCTAATCTATGTACGCCTCTCACTACCTTGTACATCTCTATTAAGTCACCTCTCTTCCTTCTTCTCTCCAGTGTGAAAAGCCCTAACTCACTCAACCTCTCTTCATAAGACAAGCCCTCCAATCCAGGCAGCATCCTCGTAAATCTCCTCTGCACCCTTTCTAAAGCATCTACATCCTTCCTATAATGAGGCAACCAGAACTGGTTCCAAGTGTGGTCTAACCAGGGTTTTATAGAGCTGCAGCAAAACCTCATGGCTCTTAAACTCAATCCTCCTATAAATGAAAGCCGCCTTAACAACCCTATCAACTTGGGTGGCAACTTTGAGGGATCTATGTATGCGGACCCCAAGATCCCACTGTTCCTCCACACTGCCAAGAATCCTGTCTTCAACCCTGTATTCAGCATTCAAATTCAACCTTCCAAAATGAATCAATTTGCATTTATCCAGCTTGAACTCCATCTGCCACTTCTCAGCCCAGCTCTGCATCCTGTCAATGTCTTGTGGCCTGCAACAGCTCTTGACATTATCTACAACACTATCGACCTTTGTGTCATCAGCAAACCTACTAACCCACCCATCCACTTCTTCATCCAAGACATTTATAAAAACTACAAAAAACAGAGGCTCAAGAACAGATCCCTGTGGATCACCACTGATCACCAACTTCCAGGCGGAATACTTTCCACCCACTACCACTCACTGTCTTCTTTAGGCCAGCCAATTCTGTATCCAGACAGTCAAATTTCCCTGTATCCCATACCTTCTGACTTTCTGAATGAGCCTACTGTGGGGAACCTTATCAAATGCCTTACTGTAATCCACATACACCACATCCACTGCTCAACGTTCATCAAATTGTCTTGCCACATCATCGAAGAACTCAATAAGGCTTGTGAGGCATGACCTGCCCCTCACAAAGCCATGTTGACTACATTTAATCAAACTATGTTTTTCCAAATAGTAGTAAATCCTATCTCTCAGAATCCTTTCCAGAAGCTTGCATACCACAGACATAAGACTGACTGGTCTGTAATTCCCAGGGATTTCCTATTCCCTTTCTTAAACAGGGGAACAACATTCGCCTCCCTCTAATCATCCACTACTACTCCTGTGGAGAGTGAGGATGCAAAAATCATTGCCAGAGGCGTAGCAATCTCATTCCTCACTTCCTGTAGTAACCTTGGATATATTTGGTCTGGCCCTGGGATCCAGAATTTCCAGCACATCCACTTCCTTACTATCTATGGGTGGAAATTCGAAGTAAATTGGTTCTTCCAATTTTGGGTAGAAGGAGGTTGTGGCACCAATGCAGACATTCACGCACCAGAATAACAGCTGTGGGAAGGGGTCCCAAATGGTTCTGGAAAAAGAATGCTTTCATATAATCCATAACAAATGCCATACATGGGACGCATGTAGGTACCCTTGACCCCGCATTTTTTTTGAGAAAGTGAGGTGAGTTTAAAGGAGAAATTATTTATTGACATAACAAGTTCAGCCAGGCAGATGCCGGTTGTTCAAAGAAGTATTAGAGAGTAGAAATGCAGTGGAATTAAACATCCATCGTAAAGACGAGGCAGTTAAAGCCAGGGAACTGTAAATTGCTGAAATAAAATCGACTGCCAGGGCGACCACAAGTGTAGCTTGGAATGGTCTAGAAAGGATAGAAAATAATGAAATGCACAAAAACAGAAATTGCTGGCAAACCTCAGCAGGTCTGTCACCAAAAGTCTCTGGTGGCTCAGTGGTTAGCACTCTTGCTTCACAGCGCCAGGGACCTGGATTTGATTCCAGCCTCAGGCGACTATGTGGAGTTTGTAATTTCTCCCCGTGTCTGCGTGGGTTTCCTTCGGGTGCTCCAGTTTCCTCCCAAGTCCAAAGATGTGCAGGTTAGGTGAATTTGCCATGTTAAATTGCCCATAGTGTTCAGGGATATGTAGGTCAGGTGCATTTGGCAGGAGTAAATGCAGAGTAATAGAGTAGAGGGAATGGATCTGTGTGGGTTACTCTTCAGAGAGTCAATGTGGACTTGTTGGGCCAAAGTTTCTGGTAAAATACCCAAAAGGTCTTTCTACCTTCTTGTTGTCTTCTTGCAAGAGTACAGCACCGGCACCCACATCACTTACATCGATAGCCACTTTGAATGGCTTTGCATAATTAGGTATGGCTCACACTGGGGCAGTGGTTAGCACAGCTTTCAGGCTGTTAAATGTCTTCTGACATTCCTCCATCAACTGAAATTTTCTGCAATTTTACAACAAGTCAGTTGGTTGAGAAACTAGACTGCCAACAATCTGAATGAACTTCCGATAAAAAACACTCAATCCCCGGAATTGTGATACTCCTCTCTTCGTCGATGATATGAGTAACTTCCCAAAAACCTTTGGTTTCACATCCCATGGGGCCACCTATCCATGTCTGAAAACATGACTTGGCTTGTTGTGAGCTCACTCTTAGCCAGGTTTATCACCATGCCTGCCTCCCAAAGTCAATTGAACAATTCCGATAGAATCTCCAAATGTTCTTCCATGTGTGACTAAAAATCACCAGATCGTCAATGTACACTGCACATGTGGGGAATGGCATGACTTTAAACAGATATAGTCCATTCAGCATCATGAAAACTACATTTCCTTATCATGATAACTGTCCTGTCGTCCCCACTTCCTGATCCAGCAACCTCTATTTTCACAGCAGCACCTTTGCTTTCTGTTGAAATTTTCATTTTAGTTTTATTTTTATCATTTTTGGTTTGGAACTATTACCTGTGAGCTGAGCACGAAGGTAACATTTGGATGATAAGCAGCAGCGTGTTATAAAGAAAACAAGTAAAACAAACAGGCCTGGCCTGGATGTTCATTTCGGTTCTAAAGATGCATTATGCTCAAACAAGATGGTAGATGTTGGATGTTAGGGAGGCAACCAGTTTAACAAAGAGAAAACAAAGTTTAAATTGGACTTTGAACTATGTTTTTGTCAGAAGGTTTGGGGATTTGAAAACTACAGAACTGCAGTTGGATTGTTCCCTGGTTATCTTCCTATTACTAACTCATTTAAAGTTTGGAGAATAGAATCTCAGTTATAATTATTCAGTGATTATTCCTCTGAGCTTACTGGAAGCTAGTTCCATGCATTGGTATCTTGAGAAACCAAACAAGATGCAATCCCAATGTTTATGGATCATGGAATCTGCTTAAGTGAACTGGCTAGTTGCATCTCATTCACTTATCTTTTGATTTATCCCTTAACTGTGTCAGTTTGTCTGTCTGTCTGTGTGTGTGGATGTGAGAATCAAATAAGATTGGGTTTAAATCATAGGCACTAGTTAGAATTTTGCTCAGCTAAAGCTACTGTATTATTAATAAATTGTTAAAGATTTGTTTAAGATATAAATCTGGCATCTGGAACTGATTATACAAAAGATCCAGTCGGGAAGTATTGAGGTAAATTTTGTTGGTTATAGGATGTTCTAATTGTACTGCTTTGTGAATACAGGCATAAGGAGACTAATTTATTTTGGTCATCTGTCTCCATATTTCTGTCACTTCCAGCATTATGCAAAACACACCTTTCCCTCTCCTGTCAGCATTCAAAGGGACTGTTGCCTCGTGGCACTCTGGCCCATTCCTCTATCATCACCAACAATGGTCACACACCCACAGCACCCTCAAACCAATTACCAGACTCATAACACTTGATGTTTAATTCATCAATGTTTAATGCCCAAAACATTTCTTCCAAGTAAAGCAGTGATTTACTTTTTCAGTTAAGTCAATTAGTCAGAGTCATACAGCATGGTCATAGGCCCTTTGGCCCAACTCATCAATGCTGACCAGGTTTCCTCAACTGGACTGGTCCTATTTGCCTGTGTTTGGCCCATGTCCTTCTAAACTTTTCCTATCCATGTACCTGTCAAAATGCCTTTTAAATGTTGTAACTGTATCCATCTCTATCACTTCCTCTGACAGCTCATTCCATATACGCACCACCCTCTGTATGAAAAAGTTGCCCTCAGGTCCCTTTTAAATCTTTCCCCTGTCATCTTAAACCTATGCCCTCTACTTTTGGATTCCCCTACACTGAGGAAAAGACCTTGGTTATTCACCTTATCTATGCCACTCATAATTTTATAAATTTAAAATTTATAATATTATAATTTTATAAACCTCTTTGAGGTCACCCCTCGGCCTCCAAAAGAATTGCCAGCCTATCCAGTCTCTCCATATAACTCAAACCTTCCAATGTTGGGGGTTAACAGTCAAAGTTTTTGCACTCTTTCCAGTTTAATAGCATCTTTCATATAGGAGGGTGAGCAGAATTGTATTTGGTGCTCACAAAGTGATCTTCTTTACATGAGGAAAACCAAGTGCAGGTTTGGTGATGGCCTTGACTACCAGCTTAACCTCAACCTTCTGGTCATGTGCGATTTCAGTACACCATCTTGTTTTCGAGCTCACATTTCTATCCAAGGCCTGCTCCAGTATTCCAGTGAAGCCCAGTGCAAGTTGGAGGAACAGCACCTCATTTTCCGCTTGGGTATGTTACAGCCGTCAGGACTCAATGTTGGGTTCAACAATTTCAGACCATGAACTTTGTTTTCCATTTTCATGTTTTATCCCCTATGTCTGTACTTTGTCTTCATGACTTGGTTTTTAATTCAGACCTGAACATTACTCTTTTATTTCCTTGACCATAAAATCTATCACATTTTCACCTGTTTCTACAGTTCCAAACAGAAAACATAATGAACTCTCAACTTTAATTCTATTGCTTACTCCACAGATACTGCTAGACCTGCTGAGATTTTCCAGCACTTTGGTTTTATTCCCAATCCTTGAAATCAGTATTGTGAATCTCTTCTGCACAAACTGTGATGCCTTTACAAAAGCATGATTCCCCGAGCTGGATACAATACAGCTTCGGAGGCTGAGAGGCAACCTGACAGAAATATTTTGAGGCATGAATAGGATGAATAGTCTGATTCTTTCACCCACAGTGGAATTATCAAATAGCATGGAACATAGTTTAAGATAGGAGAAAGTGAAGACTGCAGATGCTGGAGATTAGAGTTATAAAGTGTGGAGCGGAAAAAGCACAAGAGATCAGGCAGCATCCGAGAAGCAGGTGAATTAATGTTTTGGGCATAAGCCACATTCTTGATGAATGGCTTATGCCTAAAAGTTGATTCTCCTGCTCCTTGGATGCTGCCTGACCGGTTTGCTTTTCCATTGGCACATTTTTCAACATAGTTTAAGATGACAGGGGAAATGTTTAAAGATTCAAAGTTTGGGAGAAGATTTGTAGCTCGGGTGCTCGTTGTTGTGGTTCTGTTCACCGAGCTGGGAATTTGTGTTGCAGACATTTCGTCCCCTAGCTAACGGTCCACATCCATGAACACCAACTAGCCACGAAACCAGCTCGGCGAACACAACAATGTTTAAAAATGTTGTGCAAGTAAAGGGTTCCACACAGAAAGTGGTAGGTGCTTGGAATATGCCAGGAGAGGTTGTAGAAGCAGAGATAAGGCACTTATACAGAACAGGTAAGTAATACAAGGATATGGACGATGTGCAGGCAGATGGCATTTGTTTAGAATGGCATCATGGTCAGCACAGACATGGTGGGCCGAAGGATCTGTTCCTATATTGTACTAATTTATGTTTTAACACTCTAGTTGAAATGAACCAGTAATTTATACAGGTTAATCATAACTTTGTTTTTATAAAGCTCATGATCTAACAGGCTTTGTTAACTACTCTTCCCATCCACCAATCACCTTCCAACTTTGCGTACATATACTCAGTTGCCCTGCTCCTGCAGCCTCTTCAGAATCATACCTTTCATTTATTATCTGTTCACACTCAATTGACTGAAATTAGCTAATTCACACCTCTGCATTAAATATAATCAGACACTTTTCTGCCATTACACTAATTCATGACCTTCTGCATAGTCCCCTTGACATTTCACCATTCTTTCAAGTTTCATCCAAATGTTGAAATTATGTCATGTACAAAGGTCAATAATACTTATCAGAAAGAGCAAGGGTCCAAACCTGACCCCTGGGTCAATTCACTATCAACCTTTCTCCAACTTGATAGACAACTGTTCACCACTCCTGTTCCCTGTTATTCTGTCAATTTTGCATCAGTTGTGTCTTTATTTACAAATCTGTAGGATGCAGTTTTATCATGTCCAGAAGTTGGACACAAGAATTTAGATTGTCACAAGGGAGTGCTGCACCATCAAAGATGCTGTCTTTTCACTGTTATGATTGTATTTTTGAATGAAAGCCCCATCTGGTCTCTCGTGTCAGACTTCAAAGATGCCATAGCACTGCACTGAAAACAAGCAAATTTTTACAGTGTCCTGACCAAACTTGACTCCCTACTCAACATTACAAACAAAAACTACCGAGTTGCTAATATGCTGCGTATACCTTGTTACACAATTGCAGACTAACACATTATTTTATTTACTATCCGATGTGAAAGTGTTGACTCAAACTCACCAGCACATTACACACTTTCTTCTTAAGACTCTTAGAAACTTATTTGTTATAATCCTTCTTGTGAAAAAAAAGTTCAGAAAATTCCTAAAACTTGAGATTTCATGAAGAGGTTTGTCAGCAAGATGAAAATAAATGGGTATAATTAATTAATTGAAAATTGGGCATTAAACACATACAGCTTAGGTCACCTCTCACTGCAGATGTTCCCAAGTCACTGACCCATTTTCAAGGAATTTGAACAAGCCACAATTCTGGAAATATCATGGGTTACTCTCCACCTGCCTGAATGAAACAGCGCCAACAACACTCAAGAAGCTCAATAGTATCCAGGATAAATCAGTCCTTTGATTGGGACCAGATCCACCACCTTAACCATTCATTCCATCACCCACATGGACATAGTAGCTACAGGTGTAGCATATCCAATATATAATGCAGAATTCATGACAGTCTTCAATGACCTTGATATCCATACTGATGCCAAGATCCTTCTGACTCTTCTGTATCTCCCTGAAACTTGGACTTCATATCGACTCCACCTCAAAACCCTGGAGAAGTGCAATCAATGCTATTTGAGACAGATTCTCCACACCAGCTGGGAGGATAGGCATACTGACATCAGCAGCATTAAAGGAGTCAATAGCATCAGCACTGAGGCCACAATCATCCAAAAACAAATTCCAGAGGACCAGCCGCATGCTTACAATGTCAGAAGCCTGACTGACAAAGCAAATCTTATTTGCCCAGCTCAAGGAAGGCACTTGAATGAGAGGCAGACCCAAATGCCTTTCAAAGGCTTACTGAAGGCTTCCCTCCAGAAATGCAATGTAGACGTCAACACCCAGGAGACCCTCACTCAGAAGAAACAGACTTGTATGAAGAGATGCAATTTTCGAGAATACCCATCAGCAAGAAGAAGTATGGAAAAGGAACCAAAGAAAAGAATGCTAAAGATCTCAAGACCAAGGACCACTTGCACATCCTGAAAAAGCTTGCTAAATATGTGGTTGGAGATGTGGCTCTAGGATCAGGCTACTTAGCCACTCAAGAACCTATAGAAACCCACGACCAGTGACACAGAATTTCTTAGAGTGTTTGCAAAGATTCGTGGTTCAGCTTGTGGATGAGGTCAGATGTTTCATCACCTCACTAGATGAAATCGTTAGCACTTCTTCAATAAAGTATGGTGCTCTGTCCCGCCTGGTATTTGTCTCTGTTTGTTGGGAATTCCGGTTCTGCATCTGTGTGGGACCAAGTCAACGTGTCTATTGTTTGAGTTCCAGTTGGAGTGCCAGGCTTCAAGGAATTCTCTGGTGTGTCTGTTTTGCTTGTGCTAAGATGGTTACATTGTCCCGGGTGAATTTGTGTCCATCATTGTCTGTGTGGTTGGAAATGAGAGTGTGCTGGTTGAGTCTGGCAGTGGTAAGCTAATGTTAGTACACTCATTTGGTCGGTTTTCTTCCTGTTTTTCCTATGTAGTGTCTTTCACAGTCCTTACAGGGTATCTTGTAGATGACGTTCATCCTGTCGGATGTGGGTGTCAGGTCTTTAACCTTTGTGAGGAGCTGATGGAAGGTGTTTACTGGTTTGTGGACAATTAAGATTCCCAGGGGTCTGAGTAGTCGGGTAGTTATCTCTGATGTGTCTTTGATATATGGTATGGTCACTATCATGTCTGGTCATGTCATGCTTTCTTCTTTAAGTTTTTCCCATAAGTACCAGAGGATACTGCTCTTGGGGTACTTGTTCTGCCTTCTGGAATTCTAGGTTGCTTGCCCATTTAAACAATGTCCTAATGCAGTTCTGTTTGTGGGTGCTGGTGTGGTTGCTGTTATAGTTCAGTATCTGATCTGTATGGGTGTTTTTCCTGTACACACTGGTCTGGAGTTCACCAGCATGTGTGTGTTGCACTAATATGTCCAGGAAGGGGAGTCTCCTCTATCTATTATTCTGTTAAGTTTTCCAGTAGAGTTAAATTATTCCAATTTCTTCTTTCTTTTGTTTATAGTGTGCGAATAAAGTGTGTTTTGCTTCAAATTTGGTAGTTTGACCAATCAAATTATATCCAGAACACAACAGGTGGCATTTACCTCCAAAATAAGAAACAGTTAGGGTTTACACTACCATCTGAATATTTTGAGGAGGTCTGATTTAGTCGATAACAGCAGCCAAAGAAAAGGATGATTATTGGAGAATGGTTTGGGGATTGAGATAAGGGCATGTTGGCAATGAGTTTCAACAGGTCTTAGTTTTGATCTGATTTGGAATTTGGATCTGTGTTTGGATCTGAGGTAGATCCGTGTTCAGTCCAAGAGGAGGTTGTAATGTCTGTTGAAAAATGTGGTGCTGGAAAAACACAGCAGGCCAGGCAGCATCCGAGGAGCAGGAGAATCGACGTTTCGGGCATAAGCTTATGCCCAAAACGTCAATTCTCCTGCTCCTCGGATGCTGCCTGGCCTGCTGTGTTTTTCCAGCACCACATGTTTCAACTCTGGTCTCCAGCACCTGCAGTCCTCACTTTCTCTGAGGTTGTAATCTCTGTTAGGGTCAGAGTCTGATTGGAATCTATATATCCTCAGTACAGAAAGTAGAAAGCTAGAATTGAGCCCATGGAGGAAGTAGAATAGAAATAGATTCTGGTCTTCAACTTTTAGATAGAAAGGAAATGAAATGCTGTCAACAATGCAGGTTCCAGAAATAAACCTCAATACCAGATGCTGACGCTTGGTATTAGTTCCCTTTTTAACAGTTACATACTGACTACCATTCCACTGTCCACTTCAGATTTCACGCTGACACATAGAATTATTGCCTTGATTACATGCACACTAACCCCTGGAGTTGCTAAAGATGTGCATGTGAAGTTTCTGAGAATATTGTAAAATTCTCTCTTTCTATGCTATTCATGCCTTTTTAAACATTGAAAGCAGCACAAACCTTTTGCTGCAGGATTGGTTGGCACTGGGAGTAGTCAATCCTGCTTGCCCAAGTTCCATTCCCGAAACATTCTCTGAACACACTGTCTGTAGGAAAATGAGAGAAAATTTGTTCTAATCATTCACGAGAAACTGACGTTAACTTACATGTATTATAGCGTGCCTCTGTTTTTGAGGAATACAAGAACATTTTAAAAGAAGCAACTGGATCAAACCATTTGATTTGTCAATTCTGTTCTACCATTTACAAGGATTTTTTTTCACTCCACTTTATCATATTATCACCATTTTCCTCAATTTCCTTAAGAGTCCACGGTCAGGGGTTTCTGATGTACACTGGTAATTTGTATCCATAAGCACTTCGCCCACTTCCAGATGTTTGCTATCAGTCACAAGCTTGGATCAGACACCTGATGGGTTCTCCAAGCACTGATGCAGAGGGCTTCAGCCTGACAATTTCAAAAACCTTATGCCTTCATCTCAAACCAAATATCTGTACTGCAGAACCTAAACCCAATCTGAGTACTTTATTTCCTGTTTTAACTTACGTTTCCTGTTGATTCCTTCTGAGTGATTAACAGTTGCTCACTTAGTCTAAAGTACAGGGTTCACATTAATAACGCTCCTGATTGGAAATGTTTATGGAGTGGTGAGTGGGGGGGAGCTAGCGATCCAGAGTTGCACATTTAAAACAAAGATGAGGTGAAATTCTTTCACTCGGTGTCATGAGTCTTTGAAGCTCTCTTCTAGAGAACACAGTGGAAGCTCAATCATTGAATATTTTTTAAGGTAGAGGTAGATAAAACTGATTAAGTGAGGTATTGAAATGTTATCAGGAGTAGGCAGGAGTAAAGATTTGGGATTATTGTCAGATAGTCATGATCCTATTGAATAGCAAAATTCCTCGTTTGTGTGCTGTATGCATACAGGATGCTGAATTTTACTCACTACACATTTCAATTAGGCAAGGTGTAAAATCAATCCTCAATCACATAACCAATCCACAATCACATCAACCAATCCCCATTCACATCAACCAATCCCCAATCCCCAATCACATCAACAATCCCCAATCCGCAATCACATCAACCAATCCCCAATCCCCAATCACATCAACCAATCCCCAATCCCCAATCACATCAACCATTCCTCAATGCCAGGTTTCCCAATGGCAGAGTTCTAGTTTAATGGTCACACATTGTCAGCGAATTTCTCTCCCATCAGTCACAGAGATCAGAGTTCTGCATCTGATTTATAGGATATCTGATGTAACTCAATGTATGAAAAAGAATTAATCATACAATTCAAAAACACACGAGTTTTCTTTGTGGTGGACTCACACACAGACTGTGCAGTGAAGACTGGAATTATAGTGATCCTCACCTAATTTTAACAGCTTTAAGGCTTTAATGCCTTCTAGTTAAATCCTTCATGATTTTACTGGATACAGGACAGATTGAGGTGAGGTGAGATGAGGGATGGGTAGGTTTAGGATGGAGCAGGTAATGGTGTGAATGCTATAAAAGGTTTGCACTAATCAATTTGAGTCCGTATAGAATAATATATAAAGATTGAAACAAGCAACTACTTCTCAGGCTCAATGACTCCTTTTCTTGCTAGGGGACCAGAGACTTTACAACAATATTAACAATTAATGTATCTCCGAGAGTTCTAGATGTATAGGGTCATTGTAGCACAGAAGGAGGCCATTCAGCCCACTGAATCAATGCCTGTTTGTATCATTATAGAACATAGAACAATACAGCACAGAACAGGCCCTTCAGCCCACGATGTTGTGCCGAACATTTGTCCTAGCTTAAGCACCCATCCATGTACCTATCCAATTGCCGCTTAATGGTTACCAATGATTCTGACTCTACCACTCCCACAGGCAGCGCATTCCATGCCCCCACCACTCTCTGGGTAAAGAACCCACCCCTGACATCTCCCCTATGCCTTCCACCCTTCACCTTAAATTTATGTCCCCTTGTAACACTCTGTTGTACCTGGGGAAAAAGTTTCTGACAGTCTACTCTATCTATTCCTCTGATCATCTTATAAACCTCTATCAAGTCACCCCTCATCCTTCGCCGTTCCAACGAGAAAAGGCCGAGAACTCTCAACCTATCCCCGTACGACTTCCTCTCCATTCCAGGCAACATCCTGGTAAACCTTCTCTGCACCCTCTCCAAA
>NC_057742.1:39304937-39309258 GCF_004010195.1 Chiloscyllium plagiosum
AGACATTCAACCTCCCTCGTCAATCAAGGTTCCCTCACACGACCATTTCTTTCCTGCCTGACAGGTACATACATATCAAGTACACGTCGTATCTGTTCCTTGAAAAAGTTCCACATTTCCACGACATCCTTCCCTGACAGCCTATGCTCCCAACTTATGCTCCTCAGATCCTGTCTTACAGCATCGTAATTACCCTTCCCCCAATTGTAAAACCTACCCTTTTGCACGCACCTATCTCTCTCCATAACCAAGGTGAAAGTCACAGAATTGTGGTCACCATCACCAAAATGTTCACCCACTAACAAGCCCATCACTTGTCCCGGTTCGTTACCAAGTACCAAATCCAATATGGCCTCCCCTCTGGTCGGACAATCTACATACTGAGTTAGACAACTAAAGTCAATGTGCACAAAACATTATAACTGGTACTTTCGATGTTGTCAGTTCAGCAATAGCTGAGCTGTTGATAGTTTGTAGGAGTAACTTGAAGGGGGATGAAAAGAGTATAGAGCAGGATAATGGAAAATGGGAGAAGAGGATGAGCTGAAGAAGCCAGATGAAAGGAGAGGAGTAAATACGTAGGGAGAAAACTGGATAAAAAAGAAGAGGTATGTGGACTGGACATATGGAAGCACTTTACAGCCAATGATTACTTTAGATGGTAATGTAGGAAACACAAAAGCCAATGTGCACACAGCAAGCTTTTATAAACAGTTATGTGATAAGACCAGAAAACCAGTTTTTATGTTGTTTATAATTATTAACTCTGTTTCTCTCTTCACAGTTACTGAGAGCCCTGCTGAATTTCCTTTTCTTGGGTTTTCCAGGACTATTTTCCTCCAATGCTCCAAGTCCCTTTTTCCTCTTGATTTTCCACTGTTCTTGAGATTCTTGTTTTGTGCCTTCTCTTGAGAAGATGGGTATAAAATAATTGTTCAAAGGCTCTACTATTTCCTTGTCTCATCTTCTAATGAAATAACATTTACATCAACGACATGTTTTCCTTTCTTAATGTACTTGTGGAAACTTTTGCTGTTAATTTTTATTTTTCCAATAGTTTACTTTTATATTCTAATTTTTGACTCTATTATTCTGAAGTCATTCTTGATATTTGACTTTAGAGTCAAAGCATTCGAACTGGAGATGCAATCTTCTGGCTGAGTGCAGGTTCATAACTCCTTGAAAGTGGAGTCATAGGTACATGGGATAGTGAAGAAGGCATTTGGTATGCTTTCCTTTATTGGTCAGCGTATTGAGTACAGGAGTTGGGAGGTCATGTTGCAGCTGTGCAAGACATTGGTTAGGCCACTGTTGGAATATTGTGTGTCATTCTGGTCTCTTTCCTATTGGTAAGATGTTGTGAAACTTGAAAGGGTTCAGAAAAGATTTGCAAGGATGTTGCCAGGGTTGGAGGATTTGAGCTATAGGGAGAGGCTGAACAGGCTGGGGCTGTTTTCCCTGGAGTGTTGGAGGCTGAGGGGTGACCTTATAGAGGTTTAAAAAATTATGAGGGGCATGGATATGGTAAATAGGCAAAGTTTTTTCCCTGGGGTGGGGGAGTCCAGAACTAGAGGACATAGGTTTACGTGGTACGTGTGTGGAATGAGCTGCCAGAGGAAGTGGTGGAGGCGGGTACATTTGCAACATTTAAGAGGCATTTGGATGGGTATATGAATAGGAAGGGTTTGGAGGGATATGGGCTGGGTGCTGGCGGGTGGGACTAGATTGGGTTGGGATATCTGGTCGGCATGGATGGGTTGGACCGAAGGGTCTGTTTCTAGGCTGTACATCTCTATGATTCTATGACTAGATTAAAATGGACCAATCAAAGGATCAATGGACCAATCAATGGACCAACCAATCAGGAGAGAGGAAATTGAGTGAAAAATGACATATAAATTAGCTCATTTTACCTTTTCTTGGGAGTTCTTTTCCTGTCAGGAATCAGTAACGTGGAACTGATTGACAAAGCTATGTGACTAACACATATGAAGCCACTATTTTTTTAAGTGTCAAGGGGAAGCCTTCAATTGCTTTTGAAGGACAGAAGTGATCAGCTCTAATCTAGATCAAACCTCAAAAAAAATGAAATGGAAAACTTGAAATATTCAAGCAACTTCTTCACGGTCGCTCAGTGGTTAGCACTGCTGCCTCACAGTGCCAGGGACCCGGGTTCAATTCCTGCCTCAGGAAACTGTCTGTGTGGAGTTTGCACATTCTCCCCGTGTCTGCGTGGGTTTCCTCTGGGTGTTCCAGTTTCCTCCCACAGTCCAAAGATGTGCAGGTCAGGCGAATTGGCCATGGGAAATTGCCCATAGTGTTAGATGGATTAGTCAGAGATAAATATAGGGAGGTGGGTTTCTCTTCAGAGGGTCGGTGTGGACGTGTTGGGCCAAAGGGCCTGTTTCCACACTGTAGGAAATCTAATCAGAACTAGATAGTAGCTGGAAAAATGTAGCATATTTGATGAAGAAAAGAGTTGGTGCTGGTAGTGTGCTAGGAAAAGATAAAGGAGGAAGTGATGAGTGGAGACAGAACTCAAAGGGGGAGAAAGGTAGTTTGGCACACAGTCAACCATTTTTATCTACTTATGATTCCCATTTTCAACTTTGCTGTCTCTCTGGTTTACCATTATTAATGCCTTTGCCCGTCAGGACATTGGTTAGGCCACTGTTGAGGAATACAAGAACATTTTAAAAGAAGCAACTGGATCAAACTTTTTTATTCTCCCTCTGGGCTTCATACTGTTTAATCTGTTATGCACACCCCACAGTCTTCAGCATGTATAACACTTTTTCCTACTACTATCTCGTTCTGAAGAAGGGTCACTGGACCTGAAACTCTGCTTTTTCTCCACAGATGCTGTTAGGGCTGCCAAGTTTCTCTAGCAATTCCTGTCTTTGTTTCAAATTTCCAGCATCTGCAGTTCTTTGTTTTATTCCCTCGTGAATGCCTAAGTTGACCTGACCTTAACACACTCTTAGGAAGCGCACTCCAGATCTTAACCACTCGCTGAATGAAACAGATTCACAGGATGTGGGCATCGCTGGCTGAGCCTGTATTTATAAACAATCCAAAATTGCAAGGTGAACCGCCGTGTTGAACCACTGCAATCTGTGGTGTAGAGTCTAAAGGGCAGGTTGTGCACTAGAGAAAGTGAGGACTGCAGATGCTGGAGATCAGAGTCAAAAAGTGTGGTGCTGAAAAAGCACAGCCGGTCAGGCAGCATCCTAGGGGCAAGAGAGTCAATGTTTCAGGCCTTTTATGCTCGAAACATCAATTCTACTGTTCCTCGGATGCTGCCTGACCCGCTGTGCTTTTCCAGCACGACACTTTTCGATTTTACACTAGAGATACCCACAGCACTTTTAGGAAGGGATTTCCAGGACTTTCATTCAATGATAGTGAAATAACATGATGTAGTCAAAATGGAGGGATACCTGGAAGTAGTGGTTCTCCCATACATTGTTATCCATGGCTTTCTAGTGATGGAAGACAGTTTTTAAAGGAGCCTTCGATGGATCACATCACATCAAGGCTTCTTTTGTAAAATATCTTTAACTCTGTACCCTCTCATTCTTAATGCACTTCTACAACCAGTCACAATTCTTGCCTACTGAGTCTAGATCACCCATGATTTTGAACACCTGCTCAATACTTTAGTAATATATTCACTCATCAATCAGAAGTTGAATTTCATTAAAAAATGATTTAAAAAAATGGATCTCCACTGATACAACACCTTTGATGATCTCAGGGTGTCAAGAAGAAATTAAAGTCCAGCAATTGTTATAGTGACCTTTGGTATGCAGCAGGCAATGCAATGTCACCTTTTTGTTTCCAGCCAAATTAATTTTGTCCTTGACCCAATAGGACATTTTCATTCTCTAACATTGCAATGTTCTCAAGGGCAAAAAGGGATTTACAATAAATTCTTGTCCCATGAATGAATAAAATGGTAGGGAAAGTGACAGTTTGACCATAAGAAGATCCATGATAAACAATCAGATAGTTTTTGTGATGCTATTGTCCACAACACAAAAAACACAGAGCTGCAGAAGGAGGCCTTTTGGCCCATTGTGTCTGATCTAGCTCTCCTAATGAGTGATTTACCTTGTGTCATTCTCCTGCTTCCTTACTCTGGATGGTTGACTATTCTTTTCCATGTCCAACCTAAACCTTATGATGGAGTGAACACCATCCCTTAAATATTCCCTCATTGACATTTGATTTACCCACCAGCGCCACTCACCTGCATTCTGCTGACACGCCCCCCACAGACCCCACTATCACTATCCGCCCCCCCCCCCCAGAACCCCGA
>NC_057742.1:39312045-39327462 GCF_004010195.1 Chiloscyllium plagiosum
CCCCACCCTCCTCTAGCTTATCTCTCCACGCTTCAGGCTCTCTGCCTTTATTCCTGATGAAGGGCTTTTGCCCGAAACGTCGATTTCGAAGCTCCTCGGATGCTGCCTGAACTGCTGTGCTCTTCCAGCACCACTGATCCAGAATTTGATTTACGTGGTCCAACTTATTCTCCAGAACCAGATCTAGTATGGCCCCCTTTTTCATTGGGCTGGAAACAAACTGCTATCGAAAAGTTTCCTGATCACACTGCAGGTTTCTTGCCCTTCTCTCCCCTTTACATTGGTATTACCCAAGTCTATATTTGTGATAATTAAAATCCACAACTATAACTATAGTTCTTGCATTTCTCTGTAAAGTCCTTGCAAATTACTCCTGCACTGCAATGTCTTCATTAAACAATGCCGTTACCACGCTTCCTGTTCGTCCTTTACTGTCTTTCCTGGACAGTTTGTAACCAAGAATATTTAATATTTAATACTCCTGCCCTTCACTGAGCCAAGTTTCTGTTTTAGCCACAAAAATGCTTCTTTGTGAGTTCTCAGCTCTTGTCACCTGAGGAAGCAGTTGATCAGGCTATTGGCTATGTTTTAAGTAGAATCAATGCGATCCTGTCCCTTCAAATGATGTTAGTTGTGTTTGGACAAGGTATAATCTCAATTGTTGGAACCTTAACGTACTACAGGCCCCGCAATATTCAGTGGGCGATTGAGGATATGTAGGGAAATTGCAGATAGCTGCAAGAACAATAGGGTTGCAATATTAGGGAATTTTAATTTTCCTAACTTTGATTGGAACTGCCATACTGTTAAGGGCTTGGATGGAGACAAATTTGCAAAGTGTGTTCAGGAGAAATTTCTCATGCAGTATGTAGATGGCCCAACAAGGGAAGGTGCAAATCTTGACCTCCTTATGGGAAATAAGGCAGGACAAGTGATTGAACTGTTAGTGGGGGAACACTTTGCGGTCAGTGATCATAATTCCATTGATTTTAAAATACCTATGGAAAAGGATGTGTCTGGTTAAAGTTCTAAACTGGGGCAAGATTGATTTTAATGGTCTTAAACAGGAACTTTTAAAAGTTGATCGGGGAGGCTGTTTGCAGACAAAGGGACAGCTAGTAAGTGGAAGGCTTTTAAAAGTGAGTTAAAGAGGGTTCAGGACCAGCATGATCTTATGAAGAGCAAGGCTGGTAGGAATTGGAAGCTTGGATGATGAGAGTTATTGAGACTTTCCAGTATATCCCAGGACTTTGTGGATTGCTCAGGAAGAAATTGCGGGACACGTAACAGCCACAGATTTGTATCATTGACAGCCACAGGTGGAACGTCTGAAGATTGTGCCATTATTTAAGAAAGCCTGGAGGGAAATGCTAAGGAGCTACAGACTGGTGACCCTGATGTCTGTGGTAGGTAAGTTGTCAGAGGGGATTCTGAGAGCTAGAACCTGCAGGCATTTGGAGAGACAAGGACTCATTTGGGATAGTCAGAATACTTTTGTGCGTCGGAAATTGTAGTTCACAAATTTGGTTCAGTTTTTTTGAAGGGGTGACCAAGAAATTAGGTGAGGACAGTGCAGTAAACGTTGTTTACATGGACTTCCATGAGGCCTTTGGTAGGTTTTTGGATCCAGGGAGAGCTAGCAAATTGAATACAAAACTGGCTTGAAGGTAGAAGAGAGTGAGAGTGTTTTTCAGACTGGAAGCCTGTAACTAATGGTGTGCCACAGTGATCAGTGCTGGGTCCTCTGTTATTTGTCATTGATATCAATGATTTGGATGATAACTAAAAAGGTATGGTGAGTAAGTTTGCAGATGATGCCAAGATTGGTGGTGCAGTAGACAGTGAAGAAGGTTATCTGGGAAGACAGCAAGATCTTGATCAACTGGGCCAGTGAGCTGAGGACTGGCAGATGTCGTTTAATTTAGATAAATGTGAGATGTTGCATTTTGGTACGTCAAACCAGGTCAGGACTTACACAGTCAATGGTAGGGCCCTGGAGAATGTTATAGAACAAAGCGACATTGTGGTACAGGAGAAAGTGAGGACTACAGATCTAGTGGTGCAGGTTTATAACTCCTTGAAAGTGGAGTCACGTGTAGATAGAGTGGTGAAGAAGGCTTTTTGCATGCTTGCTTTCATCAGTCAGAGCACTGAGCCTAATAGTTGGGGCATCTTGTTGCATCTATACAAGACATTGGTGGGGCCACATTTGGAGTAATGTATACAGTTCTGGTCACCTCACTTGAGAAAGAATATTATTAAGTTAGAAAAAGTGCAGAAAAGACTTAGTAGGATGCTACTTGGACTGGAAGATTTGAATTATAAGGAGAAGCTGGATTGACTGGGATGTTTTTTCCCTGGAGCTTAGGAGACTGAGGAGTGACTTTACAATGGTCTATCAAATGAGAGGCACTGATAAGGTAGACAGCCAACAGCTTTTCCCCTTTGTAGGGGAGTCAAAAACTAAAGGGCAAGGTAAGAGAGGAGAGATACAAAAAGGTCCAGAGGAGCAATTTTTCTCACAGAGGGTGGTGAGTTTTTGGAACAGGCTGCCAGAAGTAGCGGTGGAAGTAAGTACAATTTCATCATTGAAGAAGCATTTAGACAGGTACAGAGATGGGATAGATGTGGAGGGATATGGACCAAACACAAGGAAATAGGAATAGTTTAATTGTAAAACTGGACAGCATTGGCAATTTGGGCTGAAGGACCCATTTCCATGATGTAAACCTCTATGACTCACAAACATGGTGCTCTCTCACTGCTGGTTCCTGAGTCATACTCAGGTTCTCCTTTCACATGCAGGCCATAGAAACCCAATTGAAAGCAGGAGGTTGGCTTGTCCCATAATATTCTTCTTTCTGTCATGCTTGGTCATGGGTCTGCGCTGTGACACTTGGCGCCAATGTCTGGGGCAGGGAGGGAAGTTGGGTTGACAGCTTGTAGCTCATCAAAACTTGGCAACCTCAAATAAGGCCCAAATCATTTGTTCACTATTTAGATTTAGTGCTAAAATGGTCACAAAGCCATCCTGCAGGATGATGATCAGATCACTTCTTGCTATATATTATCAATGGGCCAAAGGCTAAAGTTCAGCCCTGTTTGCCAAGAAAATGTGCCAAGTCTATCTCAGACTACAGTAGGAGGGCAATCTCAAAAGCTGGAGAGTAGGTGAAGCTTGCTGTTTCATACTGCTGCTATGCAGTAGCATCATGCCACTAACAGGATGCTGCCATCAAGCCAGAAAAACATTCTGCCAATAACACAAATGAGCTACCGTCAATATTGGGGATAATAACTAAACTAAAAGAAAAAGGTGACAAACATGGAAAATCAAGAAAAAAATCAGATGTTAGAGAATGTAAAGAGATACAAAGAATAACAAAAAGTTGACCAACTGAAGGTTGCGGGCAAGAAAAGAAAAAAAAAGTAAAAAGAAGCTTGTAAGCAATATTCTCTCTAAAAGATATGGAGTAATCCAGAGTGGACCATGCAGGAAAAAGACAGGTCACATACATGAAATATTAACTTTAAAATGGGTTCACGACCCTCTTGAAAGGACCATGCAGTGCAACAAGTAAAACAATATGAAACTCGAGTGATATTTTTGCTTCTGAACAATATTCAAGCCCTCGTGAGAAATGAAACTTTTCTGGGAAAAAATGAGTGGTCAAGAGCAAGGTGGATCCCTCAAACTGATAATAGTGCTATTAGTGAAAATCAGGACATGTCAGGTTTATTAAATAATTACTTTTCATCAATATTTACAGTAGTGGAAAAGTAAAATTAAAAACAAAACAAGAAAACAATAATGGCACAAAATAGGGATAATTACCAATGACCAAATGGTTTACATCACTGATTTTTAAACAAAATGGATGAGGTCTTTTCAGATGTCCTAGATAAAATCTTCCAACATTCTCTTAATTCAAGACTGTCCCTTTAGTTTGAAAATAAAGTGTTCTTCTCATTTCATTTACTAATACAGAGGAAATCTTAAGAATTATATGCCAGTTAGTTTAACGTCTTTAACTAAGTCTGTAACTAAGTGATTGAACATCTTGACAATCTTGAGCAGATTATGAATTTGTAAGAGGTAGTTCAAATATAGAATCCCTGCAGTACAGATTGAGGTCATTCAGTCCATTGAGTTCGTACTGTCCCTCTGAACAGCATTGCACCCAGACCCAGCTCCCCCATCCCCATACTATCTACTTAACCCTGCATTTACGATGGCTAATCCATCTAGCTAGCATATCCCTAGACACTACAAGGCAATTTAACATGGCCAATCCACCTAACCTGCATGAACACTGGACTGTGGTGAGGCAACTGGAGCACCCAGCAGAAACCCACACATACAGGGAGAGAACTTGCAAGCTCCACACAAATACAATGAGCCCGATTGAATTTTGTGAAAAGGTGACTAAAAGATTGGACAGGGGAATGTCTATCAATATTGTTTATGGCGGTTGACAAAGTCCTTCATAACAGACTGTTGATTTCTATTGAAATTCGTAGAATTGAATAAAAATGGTCAAACTGATCAGGAAAGGAGCTGCACAGCTTGACAGTAGGGAGAATCGGCAGATACTTGATTTCACAGGATGTGCCGAGTGATGCATCATAGAGACCTGTGTCCGGGTCCCCAGGACTTAGACAATAAAATAAAAAAAACTTTTTCCAGTGATGTAAAGACAGTTGGCATTGGAAGAAATATTTATGGAAGCATAACATTACAAAATAGTATTGACAGACTAAATGCTTGGAAAAAATTGTAATACCCCAATTTTAATGTGGACAAATATGAGTTCATAATTTTAGAAACACAAGATCAAATTCTTTTCAATTAGTTAAAAAAAATCGAAAGAATATAGGCCAAGAGATGCTGGTATTTGCATCGCTTTCCCTTTATAACTCTGGGAGAAAGTGAGGACTGCAGATGCTGGAGATCAGAGCTGAAAATGTGTTGCTGGAAAAGCGCAGCAGGCTAGGCAGCATCCAAGGAGCAGGAGAATCGATGTTTCGGGCATGAACCCGTCTTCAGGAATAAGGAAAGTGTGCCAAGATAAAAGGTAGGGAGGAGGGACTTGGGGGAGGGGCATTGGAAATGCGATAGGTGGAAGGAGGTTAAGGTGAGGGTGATAAGGTGAGGGTGATAGGCCAGAGTGGGGGTGGGTGCGGAGAGGTCAGGAAGAAGATTGCAGGTTAGGAAGGTGGTGCTGAGTTCGAAGGTTGGGACTGAGACAAGGTGGGGGAGGGGAAATGAGGAAACTGGAGAAATCTGAGTTCATCCCTTGTTGTTGGAGGGTTCCTAGGCGGAAGATGAGGCGCTCTTCCTCCAGCCGTCGTGTTGCTAGGTCTGGCGATGGAGGAGTCCAAGGACCTGCATGTCCTTGGTGGAGTGGGAGGGGGAGTTGAAGTGTTAAGCCACAGGGTAGTTGGGTTGGTCAGTCCGGGTGTCCCAGAGGTGTTCTCTGAAACGCTCCGCAAGTAGGCAGCCTGTCTCCCTAATATAGAGGAGGCCACATCAGGTGCAGCGGATGCAGTAAATGATGTGTGTGGAGATGCAGGTGAATTTGTGGCGGATATGGAAGGATCCCTTGGGGCCTTGGAGGGAAGTAAGGGGGGAGGGGCACGGTTGCAAAACTTTATAACTCTGCATGGGTAAAGAATGCAAGGAGCAGGAGTAGACCATTTAATGCCTTGAGCCTGCTGTGCTGTTCAATATGATTATAGTTGACCTCACATTGGCCTCATCTCTCCTATCCAAACCCCTCTCCAGAACCTTTCAACTCATTACTAATTTAAAATCTGCGTCTTTTTTCAGAACCCTCTCAGAAAGCAATTTCTCCTTATCTCTGTTTCAAATCTGCTCACCCTTATCCTAAAACAATTCTAGATTGTCCCTCCATATCTACTTTGCATCTGACTTCCTCTTTAGCATCTTTCATACCACAATTAAATTTACTCTCCTTCTAACTCCAGAGAGTATAGGCCTAAACTGCTCGTTATCTTTTCATAAGACAAACCCCTCTTTGGAATCAATCCACAGACCCTCCTCTGAATTGCCTCGATGTAATTACATCCCTCCTCAAGTAAGGGGATCAAAATTGTATGCAGTACTCCAGATGTGGTCTCATGAATGTCTTGTACTGTTGCAGCAATACTTCCCTACTTTTATACACTATTCCTTTAGCAATAACTACCAAAATTCCATTTGCCTTCCTGATAACTAACTGCACCTGCAGACTCATTTTCTGTGATTCGTGCATGAGGTCACACAAATCCTTTTGGATTGAAGCATTCTGAAGTCTTGCTACATTTCAGTAGTAAGTTGCTTTTCTATTCTTCCTAACAAAATGGATCATCTCACTCTGATCGACATTAAATTCCATCTGCCAAATTTTAGCCCATTCATACAACCTACCATTATGTGAATTTCTTATTTCTTCATTGCAACTTTCTTTCCCACCTATTTTAGGTCTATCCCTGCATGCAAGTAATGAATATGGATTGCAAATATTTGTACGCACAGGCCAAACTGTTTGGCACCCACAAGTTACATCTCACCAATCAGAAAAAGATCAATTTTTCCTGACTCTCCCCACTTTCTGTTAGCTAGCCAACCCTCCATCCAAGATAATATATTATTCCTAAACCCCATGTGATCTTACCTCATGCATTAACTTTTTGTGCCAAATATACAACATCTATAGGATCCATGTTATACACCTTAGTTATTTACATCTTTGAAGAGCTGTAATAAATTAGTCAAATGTGATTTAGCTTACATGAAACTATGCTGATGTTGTTGGATTGCATTTTAACTTTCCAAATGTCCTGTCAATACTTCCTTAATAATGGATTCTAATTATTTCCCAATAGTATATGTTAAACTAACTGTTCTATAATTTTATACTTTCTGCCTCTCTCCCTTTTTGATATTACAGTAACATTTTTCCAATCCACTTGAACCTTTCCCACATCCAGGGGCTTTGGAATATTTTAACCATTCACTATCGCTGCTGCGACTTCCTTTTAAGAATCTAGTGTGTGGGGACATGTCTGCCTTCAATTCCAGTAGTTTACTTGCTACTTTATCCTCAGTGATGATAACTGTTCTAAGTTCCTTCCTTCCTATAACCTCTGCATTACCTGTTACAATGGCAATGGCACTATTGTCCTTCACCATGAAAATGGAAGTAGAATATTGATTTAATGACTTGGCCATTTCTGTGTTCCCCACTATTAACTGTCTAGTCTCATCCTCTAAGGAACCAACATTCACTTTAGCTACTCTCTTCCTTTTATACACTTATCGAAGCTTTTGCTATCTGTTTTATATTTTGTGCTAGTTTTTTTTCCTAATTTATGTTTAATCTTTTAATTACTTTTTAAATAAGCCTTTGTTGATCTTTAAACCTTCTTGCCAGCCCCACGGCTTTGCAAGTTGCAAAAGAAAAAGCCTTAGTTTTTGTCTTTATAACATCCTTACTTCATTGCTTAGCCATGGATGTTGTTTTCCACCTTTTACAATCTTTCTTCCTCTTGAACATAATTCAGTTGGGAGCAATTAAGAATCTCTTCAAACAACTACCATCTCCATTACATCTGAGTTTCATGGTGTTCAGTTTTAGTCTCCAGTAATTTCCTAACAACAACTGTTAAATTTATATTTCCCTCATTTCCCTTTCCCAGCAATATAGCTCTTAAGACATCACAACTGGTTGTGATAATAATTTAGAAGTGAATGAACTGATTTGAGTCAAGAGACCTAGGTTCATGTTCTACCTGCTACAGAAGTGTTTCAGAATATAAGTTGAGTTTAAAATAAAATGTCAAAGGGCTTGTGCAGTGTATTAGTTGTGCCACTATCTTTGAGCCAGAAGGCCTTCAATAATTATCTTTATTATGGTGCCCATAGAAAATAGAAAACATATAATGCCACTTGTGTGAGGTCTTGTGGCACAGTGGAAGTGTCCCTACTTCCATAGGTCCAGGTTCTACCTGCTCTGGAATTGCATTTCCTCTAATTTCTTTCTCTACTGTGGGCACCTCCAAGGTCTGTGCAGAGCAACAACTTCCAGAACCAGAAGACAATATTGAGATCTGCATCAGGAGGAGAAAGTGACGTCTGCAGATGCTGGAGATCAGAGCTGAAAATGTGTTGCTGGAACAGCGCAGCAGGTCAGGCAGCACCCAGGGAATAGGAGAATCGACGTTTCAGGCATAAGCCCGAAGAAGTCCTGAAGAAGAGCTTATGCCCGAAACGTCGATTCTCCTGTTCCCTGGATGCTGCCTGATCTGCTGCGCTGTTTCAGCAACACATTTTCAGCTGAGATCTGCATCAGCACACCCATTGCCGTTTGTGGGACTACAGAGTGGCAGTACATACTACCTAGAGGAAATGCTGCTTCAGAGGCATATAATAACAACTCTGAAAAGGTAGATTAGAAAATATCTGGACTGTCACTTTAAGAGCTGTTGTGGTTCAGTGGTAGTGGTTTCTAAGCTAGGAGGTTCACGGTCAATTCTCACCCATTCCAAAAGAATGTCAAAACATCTCTGAATGGAATGATTCAAAATACGTGAACTGCTGGTCTTACATGACATAGCTCAGTTGGACACATGTTGAATAAAGTACAAAGGATCCTGATTCAATCTGGCCTTTTGACTGAATATGTGGGACATTTCCATTTCAGTGCTTCTGTAAGGTTGTAGTGGCACAGTGGTAGTGTCCCTACACTATGTGAACTAGAAGGTCTGGGTTCAAGTCCCATCTTCTCTGGAGGTGTGGAATAGCATCTCTGATTAGAAAATATCATGAGTGCTTAGCCTTCATTGATAAAGGAAAAAAATACCAGGTGATAAAAGTCATTTTACAACCTGAGCAGCAAGCCTGTTGAAGGAAATATCAACTTGGAGGGCGTGCGGCTAATATTTAGCAGAATTATAACTAAACTCCAACGAGTAAATTATGAGGAAGGAGAAAGAATGGAAATTTGGAACTCTCTTCCTCCCAAAGATATTAAATCAATCATTAATTTCAAATATGAAATTGATTAACCTAAGAATATGGGTCAAAGGTGGGTATACATAGTATTGCAAATAGCATCTCATTGAATGTTGAAACAGGCACAAGAGCATCCTCTTGTTTTAATGCTGCGATGGGAGACGTGATGAAGTCATTGAACAAAATGTCACAAAGTAAACAGGCAACAGCAACAAACAATTAAGAAGACAATTGCTATGTCAGCCTTTATTGCAAGGGGATTTGAGTTCAGAAAAAGGGATGTTTTACTACAGTTCTACAGGGCCTTGGTGAGACCACACCTGAAGTACCTACATGCAGTTTTGCTTTCTACCTCCAAAAGGAGAGTGTCATTGATTTACTGGCCTAATATTAGGAATGGCAGGCTTTCCTATTAGAAGGCATTGGTTTAATTCGGCCTGTATTCACTCAAATTTGGAAGGATGAGAGAGGATCTGAATTAAATGTGTAACATTCTAAAAGAACTTGACAGTCTGGAGGCAGGGAGAATTCTTTCCCCGGAGCGGGCAATCAAGAACCAGGAGACACTGGTCTCAGGATGCAGGGTAGACCATTTAGGACTGAGGTGAGGAAACATTTCTTCACTCAAGGGGTAGTGAATCTTTGGAATCCTCTACCGCAGAGGGCTGTGGAGGCAGAAGCTGAATATATTCAAGAATAAGATTGATACATTTGTAGATTTTAAAGGCATCAAGGGCTTTGTGAGAAAACAGGAAGACAGCATTGAGAGTCAGTCATATATTGAATGGTGGAGAAGGCTTGAAAGGCCAAATGACCTACCTCCTAGTTTTTATGTTTCTATAAGTGAGGTCCCTGTACAATTTGCAGCTTTACTGTGAATCTTGTTGGATACTTTTTCAGTGTTATGTTAATTGATTAGTTAACTGCCTGAAGCAACAGTCCTGTGGGAGATGTCTGTTTTGCGCTCCCTTTACCTGAGACAAGCTTTGATGTGTTACTTTCTGTAACATAAATGATCACTTGCAACTTTCAGCCATATTCATCTCATAAAATATTGTGAATGTACAAGATAGTCATGCTGCTCTGAACATTTAAATTGAACACTACTGCATTATGAATCTTTAATAAATATGAGTGAGTGTAAGTGCTCTCCATTAAATACTGGACTAATTTCTTCAATTGATGTAGCACGTGGATTTATGAAGAATATTAAGATTTCAGAATGTTTTAGCATCTCGCCTATGATTATTTTAATTAAATTCACTTTCTAAGCAAGCTGATTCCCTGTTCCTTTTTCTTGTTGTGATGAAGTGGTCAAGGATAAAAAACAGTGTCTGCATGGGTTTCCTCCGGGTGCTCCAGTTTCCTTCTACAATCCTTAGATGTGTAGATTAGGTGAACTGGCCAAGCTAAATTGCCCATAGTGCTCAGGAATATGTAGGTTAGGTGCATTAGCCAGGGGAATTGTGAAGTAATAGTGTAGGGGAATGAGTCTGGGTGGGATACACTTCAAAGGATCGGTGTGTACTTGTTGGACCAAATGGTCTGTTTCCACTGTAGGGATTCTATGGTACTATATAATGTCATAACACCCACCACATGCATTTTACAGTCAATGAAATATGTTTGAAGTCACTGCTGTAATATAGAAAATGAAGTTGCCAATTGACACACAGCAAATTGCTGGAATAAGCAATGTGAGAATGATCAGATAAGCTGCTCAAATGATGGTAGTTGTGAGATAAGTAATGGCCAGAACATCTAGCTGATATTAACCTGGTAGCTGTTGCACAATTCCCATCAGTAGGCAAGACTATGGTCATGGTCTGGTTTTTCTTACCCATGACAGCGATTGTGGGTTATGCAAACATAGCAAGGTATATTTTCAATCACCTATCATTGTGTTGTTAGGATAGGTCTTGGTCTACTGATAGCCCAAATGCTAACTGTCTTGAGTTCCCAAGATCTTTCTTGGATCTTGGCATAACCATATGGTGGAGAAAGTGAGGACTGCAGATGCTGGAGATCAGAGTCAAGAGTGTGGTGCTGGAAAAGCACAGCAGGTCAGGCAGCATCTGAGGAGCAGGAGAAAGGGCTTATGCCTGAAACATCAATTCTCCTGCTCCTTGGATGCTGCCTGACTTACTGTGTTTTTCCAGCACTACACTCTTGACTCATACTCATATGATGCCACCTTTCTCTAAGGTGGGCATGATAGAATCTATACTAGTGCCTGTGGTCATACAGTCTTACAGATGGACAGCATGGAAACAGACTCTTCAGCCCAACTCGTCCATGCCAACCAGATATTCTAAATTAATCTAGATCCATTTTCCAGCACTTGGCCCATATCCCTCTAAACCCTTCCCATTCATATACCCATCCAGATGCCTTTTAAATGCTGTAATTGTACCAGCCTCCACCACTTCCTCTGGTAGCTCATTTCACTCTCTGTGAAAAAGCTGCCCCAGGTTCTTTTTAAATCTTTCCCCTCTCACCCTAAACCTATGCCCTCATCTGGACTTGCCCATCCCAGGTTAAGGATTTTGTCTATTTACGCTTTTAGATTAGATTAGATTAGATTACTTACAGTGTGGAAACAGGCCCTTCGGCCCAACAAGTCCACACCGCCCCGCCGAAGCGCAACCCACCCCTACCCCTACATTTACCCCTTACCTAACACTACAGGCAATTTAGCATGGCCAATTCACCTAACCTGCACATCTTTGGGCTGTGGGAGGAAACCGGAGCACCCGGAGGAAACCCACGCAGACACGGGGAGAACGTGCAAACTCGACACAGTCAGTCGCCTGAGGCGGGAATTGAACCCGGGTCTCTGGCGCTGTGAGGCAGCAGTGCTAACCACTGTGCCACTGTGCCACCGTGCCGCTTTCATGCCCCTCATGATTTTATAAACCTTTATAATGTCATCCTTCAACCTTTGATGTTCCAGGGAAAACAATCTCAGCTATTCAACCTCTCCATATAGCTCAAACCCTCCAACCCTGGTAACATCCTTGGAAATATTTTCCAAACCATTTCAAATTTCACAACATGTTCAACCTTCTGAATTATACCATTTCACTCTATCTTGTTCATTCCATTCAAAGCTTCTTCTGAGGGTGCACACTGCACTTCCTCAGAGGAAGGAGTTGCATCATCCTTCAGACTGCTGGTTATGTTTAAGTATACAGGTGATTGAGATCATTGATAGATTCAATTGTGCCACCTCTGGTCTGTTCCACCACTATGGCCGTGTGTGGATTGAATCTACGGCATTGTCACTATAACCAGATCTATGTACACTGGTATTGATGATGCTGGATCTACCAGGCAGAACACTTTGGGAAATCAAGATACGTTTGTCAATTGGCACCGCAGAATTATTCTGCCATTGCACCTAATTGGTGATCCATGAGAGGTGGCATAGTGGCTCAGAGCGCCAGGGACCTGGGTTCGATTCCAGCCTTGGGCAACTGTCTGTGTGGACTTTGCATGTTCTCTCCCTGTCTGCGTGAGTTTCTTCTGGGTGCACCAGTTTCCTCCCACAGTCCTAAAACGTACAAGTTAGGTGGATTGGCCATGCAAATTTGCGCATAGTATCCAGGGATGTGCAGGCTTGGAAAATGCAGAGTTACAGGTGGGTCTGCGTGAGATGCTTTTCAGAGGGTCAGTGTGGATACAATAGGTTGCATCCACACTGCAGGGATTCTATGATTATTTGCTGTGAGATAGTGTCTGTACATACTGTTCGCCTGGTGTGGTGAGATGTCACTGGGCAGTGAAGAGTTGCCAACTGACAGGAAAATCACAGCTTTTAAGCTTTTTATTGAAGCTTCATAATAGGTGGTGGGTCTGGTACAGTTGAGATATATTGCCTCAAATAGCAAAAGATAGGACAAACAATTTCAGAGCTCCCTGGATGACAAAAGAGAAATTAAGATTAGGAAGAAAAATTGTGCTTGTGGAAGGTGTGAGGTAGAAAATCCAATTGAGAAGCTATAGGAATAGAAAAGGTTCAGAGCAAATAAGAGAAGCAAAAGAGAAATTATGAAAAACGATTGGCGGTCAGCATTAAGGGCTGTACAAAAGGAGTACATATATGTATATCAATAGAAAAAGAATGCTTGAAGGTGGAACAGGATTGTTTAAACATCCTGTTTGAAGGGAACTTAACACAAGGAATCAGGAGGCATGACTGAAGTTCTAAATGAATACTTTGCTTTTGTCTTTACCTAAAAGGGAGATGCTATCGAGGCTATGGTGATAGAGGAGATGGATTCCAAATTGATAAGGAGTATGCGTTAGATAGTATGTTGAGTATGCAGGTATACTAAGGATAAAAGGAAATTAGAAAAAGAGTAGAGTTCATTAAGGAGAAGGTGGAAATTTGGAGCCAGAGGACATAGGCTGAATTCTAAATTAGATTACTTACAGTGTGGAAAGAGGCCATTCAGGCCAACAAGTCCACACCAACCTGCCGAAGTGCAACCAACCCAGACCCATTCCCTTACATTTCACCACACACTACGGGTAATTTAGCATGGCCAATTCACCTAACCTGCACATTTTTGGACGGTGGGAGGAAATCCACGCAGACAATGTGCAAACTCCACACAGTCAGTCACCTGAGGTAGGGATCGAACCCGGGTCTCTGGTGCTGTGAGGCAACAGTGCTAACCACTGTGCTACTGTGCTGCTACTTTGTATCTACATTCATTACTGAGAGGGACATAGTAGATAAAACAATCAGGGCAAAGGACTGTAATATACCGAAAGAAATTATCATAGACAGAGGAGGACCTGAGTGGTCTGGCAGGCTTAAAAACAAATAGATCTCCAGAGCCAGATGAAACATATCCTTGGCTGTTAGTTAAGGCAAGGGAGGGAATAGCATGGGTGCTTGCAAAATTTTCAATTAATCTCTGGCTACAAGAGGGCTGCCAGAGAACTGTAGGGCAGCAAATGGTGGTACCTTTTGTTAAGGGGACATCACATTCCTGATGAAGGGCTATGCTCGAAATGTTGACTCTCCTGCTCCTCGGATGCTGTCTGACATGTGCTTTTCCAGTGCTGCACTTTTTAACTGGGACATCACATCTGACCAACTTGATTGAATGTTTCAAAGAGGTGTGTAGATGAGGCCAATGCTTTGGATGTGGTCTTCCTGGGTCTGAGCAAGACCTTGATAACATCCTACATAGGAGATTGGCACATAGGAGCCAAGGAAATTTGGCAAATTGGACACAGAATTGGCAGAGTAGCAGGAAGCAGAGGGTGATGGTTGAAGGTGTCTTTTAAGATGGTGCCTCGTAGTTTTCTGCTTGGATCAGTGTTGGGTTCCTTGTTGTTTGTAGTATATATAAATGACTTAGATCTGATTTAGATTTAGAGTTGATCAATATGGTATGGAGATTGGTGGGATGGTAAATAATAAGAAGGAGAGCTTTACATTATAGGAGGACATAGACTGTGGTCTAATGGGCTCATCAGTTGAAAATGGAATTCAACTGGATAAGAGTGAGGTGATGTACTTGGCCAGGATAAACAAGGTGAAGGAATACATGATGAATGATTGGACGTGGGAAACATGTGCAATGGTACTTCAAGGTAGTGGAACAGAAGGTAAAGTGATTGAGTTTTAATGACATGGAGACAGGCAACTAAATCAAATTAGCCTCCTTATTTCTGCATTCACAACACAGTAAAATTAAAAATACTCAATGACCCTCAAAACTGCCTCAATGATTATTAACCAGACTTCCTAAATAACCAATACCAGACACTGAGTTTATAGTTTAAAGAAAATAAACAAGTTATCAATAATACAGTAGCTTTAGCAGAACAAAGTAAAATGACAAGGTAATCTAATTATTGTCCATGATTTAAACTCAACCGTCTTTGATTCTAACCCCCATTCACACAAAGACAAACAGACAGACAGATAGATGCAGTTCAGGAATAAACTCAAGAAGAAAATGAGAGATGTAACTGGGCAGCTTACTCAAGCAGTTTCCATGATCTGTAATATTACAGGCACATGGAATTGTACCTTATTTGATTTCCAAAGACATCAGGTATGCAAGTTCAGTAGGTTCTGAGGAATATTCATTTATTATTTGTAACTGATAGAACATAGAAAAATACAGCGCAGTACAAGCCCTTTGGCCCTGGATGTTGTGCCGATCCAAGCCCTCCTAACCTACACTAGCCCACTATCCTCCATATGCCTATCCAATGCCCGTTTAAATGCCCATAAAGAGGGAGAGTCCACCACTGCTAGTGGCAGGGCATTCCATGAACTCACGACTCGCTGAGTAAAGAATCTACCCCTAACATCTGTCCTATACCTACCACCCCTTAATTTAAAGCTATGCCCCCCCGTAATAGCTGACTCCATA
>NC_057742.1:39328416-39336276 GCF_004010195.1 Chiloscyllium plagiosum
CCTCAAAGCCGTCCATTCTAATTAATTGTGACTCAAGATTCACATCGGCAACAATGTCCTGTTTCTGAGTGAATACTGACGAAAAGTATTCATTCAGTGTCACCCCAATCTCTTCTGCCTCCACATGCAACTTCCCACTACTATCCTTGACTGGACCTATTCCTATCCTAGTCATTCTTTTATTTCTGACATACCTATAGAAAGCCTTAGGGTTTTCCCTAATCCTACCAACTAAGGACTTTTCATGTCCCCTTCTTGCTGCCTTTAGCTCTCTCTTCAGATCCTTCCTGATATTGGAAAAATTAGATTACTTACAGTGTGGAAACAGGCCCTTCGGCCCAACAAGTCCACACCGCCCTGCCGAAGCGCAACCCACCCATACCCCTACATTTACCCCTTACCTAACACTACGGGCAATTTAGCATGGCCAATTCACCTGACCTGCACATTTTTGGACTGTGGGAGGAAACCAGAGCACCCGGAGTAACGGGGAGAACGTGCAAACTCCACACAGTCAGTCGCCTGAGGCGGGAATTGAACCCGGGTCTCTTGCACTGTGAGGCAGCAGTGCTAACCACTGTGCCACCGTGCTGCCCACAAATTAGATAACTAGAGAGCAATCAGAGCTCCTTCCTGTAGCTTTGATAGCTATTCTGACACACACACAAAATATCCACAACTTTCAAAAGCTTTATTTCTCTTCCCAGTTTTTCTCAACATTCCCTTGGCATGGACCTCTATGATGGCCACTGTTAAGATTCAACACTTGCCATCTATTTGAGCATAATGCATCTCCAAAACTGTCTACACCATTCTTTAAAACAAGAGTGAACCTGAAATTGACTTCAAGACCTGCCCTCATAAACAAACTATTCTGCTTGTCTCCTTTTTTTTTAATAAAAGCTGTTGCTCACAGTACAAAGGTAACCTTCAGCTCTCAAGTCAAAGTTCACAGCTCTAAGATCAAAAGGACAAAGAATGAAGAAAAAAGCGATAGTTGTAACAGAAGACATATGGGTATATTTGCCTTTATTAGACAAGTTATAGAAGTTCAGAGCAGGTGATGCTGGGAATGTGAAAAACATTGGTTGGGCCACTGCTAGAATAGTGTGTGCAGGTGTGGAGTCAATATTATTAGGATAGATCCAATAGCAGTGGAGTGGGTGCAGAGGAGATTTAGCAGAATCTTTGCTGAGCTGGAGGTTTTAGTTATGAAGAGAGATTGGACATACAAGGGTTGTTGTCCTTGGAGCAGACAAGGCCTGATCAAAATGCATGAAATTATCGGGGGTGTGTGTGTTGTGGGGGGGGGGGGGGGAGGGTAGGGAGGTGGGAGGTGGTGGTGTGCAGGGGTCACAGACAGGGTAGACAGGAAGAAATCTTCCCTCTTGATGGAGAGATCAGTAACCAAAGGGCATAGATTTAATGTAAGGGACAGAAGGTTTAGGGTGGAGGGGAGGTGAGGAAACTTTTCTTCCACCTAGAGGATGCTGGGAATCTGGAACTCACTGCCTATAAGAGTGGTAGAGACAGAGGTATTTAGATGTACACTGGTATGTATACCAAGGCATACAAGGTTATGTGCCAAGTGCTGGAAACTGGTATTAGAATAATTAGGCACAGATTTTAATGGCGTCGGGCTCGATGGGCTGAAGGTTCTTTCCTGTGCTGTCAACCTCTAGTTCTCTATGATAGTCTGTTGGTATTTAAAGTTGATGATGTACCAGAAACAGATGGGATGTATCTAAAGATGGGTAGAAATGGCAGGAGCATTGGCTTTAACCTTTCAGTCTTTCCTAGACTTGGGAGGTTTCAAGTCTGTCAATCTGATAATCCCATCAATTCCAAGCCATTCAGTTTAACTTCAGTGTTGTGAAGTTTAGAGAAGTAAGTATGTAGGATTTAGTAGACCTTGGGTTCATTAGAAAGAAGAGCTCGGTTCATTAGACCATAAGACATAGGAGTAGAAATTAGGCGATTCCGCCCATCGAGGCCGCTCTGCTATTCAATCATGGTTGATAGGTTTTTCAACCCTATTATCCCGATTTTTCCCCGTAACCTTTGAACCCTTTGGCAATCAAGGACTTGTCTATCTCTGTCTTAAATATACTCAATGACTTGCCCTCCACAGCCTTCTGTGGCAATGAAATCCATAGATTCATCACTCTCTGGCTAAAGAAGTTTCTCCTTATCTCTACTCTAAAAGGTCTTCCCTTTACTCTAAGGCTGTGCCCTAGGATCCTTGTCTCTCCTACCAATGGAAACATCTTACCAACGTCCACTTTTTCAGGCTGTTCAGTATTCTGCAAGTTTCAGTGAGATTCCCCACTCCCCATCCTTTGAAACTCCATTGAGTATAGTCCCAGAGTCCTCAAATGTTCCTCATATTAAGTCTTTCATTCCTGGGATCACTCTCACGAACGTCTACTGAATACACTCCAGAGCCAGTACATCCTTCCTGAGATATCGGGCTTAAAAGTGCCCACAATACTTTAAATGTGGTCTGACCAGAGCTTTATAAAGCCTCAGAAGTATATCTCTGCTTTTATATTCTAATCCTCTTGAGATGAATGACAACATTGTATTTGCCTTCCTAACTCCTGACTCAACCTGCAAGTTTACCTTACGAGAATCCTTGACTAGGACTCCTAAATCCCTTTGCACTTCAGATTTCTGAATTTTCTCCCCATTTAGAAAATAGTCCATGCCCCTGTTCTTCCTACCAAAGTGCATGACCTCACACTTTCCCACATTGTATTTCATCTGCCACTTCTTTGCCCACTCTCCTAACCAGTCTAAATTTTTCTTCAGCCTCCCCTCCTCCTCAGCATTACCTGTCCCTTTACCTATCTTTGGATCACCTGCAAACTTAGCAGAATGCCCTCAGTCCCTCAATGCAGCAGTTAATCAGGAAAGCTAATGGAATGTTGGCTTGGGGCCCACTTGTGATGCAGTGTTGGCATGACTACCTCTAGACTGAGGGTCTTGGATTCAAGTCCCAACTGCTTCAGGTGTGTAATAACATCTTTAAACAGGTTGATTAGAAAAATAGTTTCAATAAAAGAAATGGAATGTTAGCTCTTATGTCAAGGGGATTGGAGTATAAGTGCAGGGAAGTCTTACTGCAATTGTACAAGGTGCTCGAGAGACCACATCTGGTGTACTGCCAGCAGTTTTGGCCCCCTTGTCAAAGAAAAGATAATAGTTAATTGGAGACAGTTCAGATAAGGCTGACTGAATGATTCCTAGTACGGAGGGCCTGTCTTATGAGCAAAGGTGAAACAGGTTATTTCTCTATTCATTGATGTTTAGAAAAATGAGAGATGATTTCATTGAAACATATAGGATTCTTAAGGGACTTGACAGGGTAAATGCTGAGAGGATGTTTCCCTTCATGGGAGAGTCTAGGACCGAAAAGCATAGTCTGACAATTTAAGACTGAGATGAGAAGGAATTTTGTGTCTGGAGAGTTGTTGAAACTCCTTGGTGTAGAGTGCTACTTGACTAGCTGTCTTGTTATATTTAAGGCTGAGATAGATAGATTTTTGATCAGCAGGGCATCATCGGTTAAGGGAGAAGGACAGGAAAGTGCACTTCAGGAATGTCGAATCAGTTAAGAATCACTCCATGCAACTTGATGCAGCTGCAGAGCATTGTGGCTTCCCCTAGCCACTTAGGGTAGCATGGTGGCACAGTGGTTAGCACTGCTGCCTCACAACACCAGAGACGTGGGTTCAATTCTCGCCTCAGGTAACTGTCTGTGTGGAGTTTGCACATTCTGTGTGGGTTTGCTCCGGTTTCCTCCCACAATCCAAAGATGTGCAGGTTAGGTGAATTGGCCATGCTAAATTGCCCGTAGTGTTACGTGTAGGGGAATGGGTCTGGGTGGGTTGCTCTTCGGAGAGTCGGTGTGGACTTGTTGGGCTGAAGGGCCTGTTTCCACACTGTAAGTAATCTAATCTTAGGAAAGCAAAAAGTGGAATTTGTCCTAACTTGGTGATTTTATTTATTTTTGTAATTTATGGCAACTTATCAACATTTTCTTAAACACACTTAGTAATAAATTATTATTACTATTCCCTGACTATTAAGTTATCTGTCAAGATGCCTTTTAAACGTTGATGTTGTAACCATCTCCACCACCTCCTCTGGCAGTGAATTCCAGGCACTTGTTAGAAAGCTACCTCCCACATCTCCTTTAAACTTATCCTATTTTACCTTATAAGAAACGGGGTTTGTTTTCTCAGCCTTTGTCTCTCCAGGGAGGAGATCTGAAATAGGTTTTCAAAATAACAATATGCTATTTGTAAAAGAAGTGGTAAGAAAAGCCTTTTCTCTCAGCTTATAGTCCAGCTCTGGAATGGACTGCCTAGAGATGTGATGGAGGCAGATTAAATAAAGACATTGAAGAGGGCATTGGTGATCATTTGCATAGAAATAATATGCAAGGAAATGGGGAAGAAGCAGGAGCTTAGTATTTAGAAAGGATATTAATTTGACAGGATGAGCCGAATTACTTCCTTTTATTCTCTAACAAGTCTTACCAAACACACTAGTAATTGGGAAACCTTGAACTGACCGATTCAGCTCATCGTTCACTCCAAGAAACCTCTATGTTGGGAAACAGGCACCATAATTGCAGGGCACGCTCCATTGGCACCAGTGAAATGCACCACATCACATCTGATATGTGTCAGCCACCCGAGAATCCTTAAGACACATCTCTAATCCACTTTAGTGCTGCACCAGCACCTATCATTGTAATACTGCAGCAAGGATACTGGACTGGACCTGACTGCATTTCTGGGCTTTTCGCTTTCACTTACTTTCATAAAACATGTTCACTCTGAATCTTCCTGAATACTCACAAAATCCCTAACCTGCATTGCCCACTTCCCCCTCAGATACAGACGCCAGGCTCAAATAACCGGTGTTTTGTTTTGCCATTTAATGGAGGCACAATATGATGAGACTTATCATAGTTGTGACCTTATGGGAGCTGTGGCACCCAGGATTGACAGTTTAATTTCTATGGAAACTTGTGGTAATTTCATAAAGATGTTGAGTTAGCATTTACTTTCAAGAAATGAATGGATGCTAGAGAACTTGGAGGTAAATAGCAATGTCTTGAAGAGAGTCCACATTACAGAAGAGGAAATCTTAAAATGCATTAAGGTAGACAAGCTCATGGGACCTGATCAAGTGAATCCTAGGATTTTGCCGGAGGATAGAGAGGATATTTCAAGGCCACCAGCAGAGATATTTGCATCATCAAAAGGCACAGGTGAAGTGCCTCAAGACTGGAGGGGAGCTAACATTGTGCCATTATTTAAGAAAAGCTGCAGGGAAATGCCTGGGAACTATATACTGGTGAGCCTAATATCTGTGGGTGGGTCCATTGTTAGAGGGGATTCTGAGAAACTGAACTCATCTGGGATAGTCAGCATGGCTTTGTGTGTGGGAAATCATGTCTCATGAATTTGAGTTTTTTGAAGGGGTGACAAAGAAAGTTGTCTACATGATAAGGCAGCACATGGTAGGTTGTTGAGTAAAGTTAAATCTCGTGGGATCCAGTGAGAGCTAGCCAATTGGATATAAAATTGGCTTGATGGTAGAGGACAGAGACTGGTGGTACAGGGTTGTTTTTCAGACTGGAAATCGGTGATCAGCGATTTGCTACAAGGATTCATGCTGGGTTGCTGCTAATTTCCATTTATATAAATGATTTGGATGAGAATTTAGGATGAATGGTTAGTAAGTTTGTGGATGACACAAAGATTGGTGGTATAGTGAACAATGAAGGTTATCTGGGAATGCAGCGAGACCTTGATCAACTGGGCTGAGGAATGGTAGATGGAGTTTAATTTTAGATAAATGCAAGATGTTGCATTTTGTTGGGTCAAATCAAGGCAGGACTTCCTGAGTCAATGATAGGACCCTAGGGAGTGTTATAGAACAAAGCGAGTTAAGGTTAAGGGGTCACAGCTCTTTGAAAGTGGAGTCACAGGCTGGTGAAGAAGGTTGTCAGTCAGAGCATTCAGTATGAGAGTTAGGACATCTTATTGCAGCTGTACAAGATATTGGTGAGGCCACATTTGGAGTACTGCATGCCCTATAGAAAGGATATTATTAAAACTGAAAGAATGCAGAAAACATTTACTCAGAAGCTATGTGCACTGGAATGTCTAGGATTTAAGGAAAGGTTGGATAGTTTGGGACTTTTTCTCTTGTAGCGTAGGATACTGAATGGTAACCTTATAGCGGTCTATAGAATAATGAGAGACATAGATAAGATAGATAACCAACAGCCTTTCCCCTTGATAGGGGAGTTTAATTCTAGAAGACATAACATTAAGCTGAGAGGGGAGAGATACAAAAGGGGCACTTTTTTCATACTGAGGGTGGTGAGAGTGTCTAGAACTGGCTGCCAGAGGTACTGGTGGAAGAGAGTACAATTTTATCATTTAAGAAATATTTAGACAGTATGTGGATGGGATAGATGTGGAGGGATAGAGACCAAGCACAGGAAAATGGGATTAGTTTAATTGTGAAAACTGGAAAGCATTGGCAAGTTGGGCCAAAGGGTCTGTTTCCATGCTGTAGACAAAGGAAACACAGGTATGTCCTGTTTACATGGCTCTTGGACAAATGAGCTCAAGGCTATGGAGGATGTTAGGTAAAGGAGGCATCTCATCAGATAGGCTAAAAGACTGGGAGAAACTCATTTTCCAGTGCGAGCAGCAGCGAAGGTAAGACCGTTTGGTTTTAAAAGTGCTTACCGGTAGCGGACAGCGGTGTTTTTTTTTTCTCTTTCACTCTCTCTTCACAGAAAGAGCGGGAGCACCAGGGGGAAGTGACGACGACCAGAGGGGCAGCCGGGAAGGAAAGCGGTGAGTATTTATACTCACCCTTCGAGGCGGTCGGTCATTTCCAGTGCGAGCAGCAGCGAAGGTAAGACCGTTTGGTTTTAAAAGTGCTTACCGGTAGCGGGCAGCGGTGTTTTTTTTTTCTCTTTCACTCTCTCTTCACAGAAAGAGCGGGAGCACCAGGGGGAAGTGACGACGACCAGAGGGGCAGCCGAGACACGGAAGCAGTTAGTGTAAGCTTACCTGGGTAGGATTTTTCCCCCTTTAAAAGCGCGAAGGAGAGGAACCCGAGGCACTACACGGGTAGTGCCTCCCACCCGCCCTCCTCATCTAACCTAACAATAACACCTGTTGTGGTAAGTAGGTAAGTGCTGAATTTTGCTTGTTGTATGCTTTAGACCCAGTTTTTTTTTTAAAATAAAAGTTAGCTTTAGAGGGATGGCAGTGAAGGCAGTACAATGTTCCTCCTGCAACATGTATGAGGTGAGGGATGCCATCGACGTCCCTGCCGATTACACTTGCAGGAAGTGCACCCATCTCCAGCTCCTCCAAGACCATGTTAGGGAACTGGAGCTGGAGTTGGATGAACTTCGGATCATTCGGGAGGAAGAGGGGGTCATAGATCAGAGTTATAGGGAAGTAGTAACGTCAAAGATGGGAGATAGATGGGTGACAGTGAGGGGGACTGGGAGGAAGCAGCCAGTGCAGGGACCCCCTGCAGCCGTTCCCCTCAAGAACAAGTATACCGTTTTGGATACTTATGGGGGGGATGACTTACCAGGGGTAAGTAACGGGGCTCAGGTCTCTGGCACGGAGCCTGTCCCCGTTACTCAGAAGGGAAGGGTGAAGAAGAGCAGAGCAGTAGTAATTGGGGACTCGATAGTTCGTGGCACAGATAGGCGGTTTTGTGGGAACGAGAGAGACTCACGATTGGTATGTTGCCTCCCAGGTGCAAGGGTACGTGATGTCTCTGATCGTGTTTCCCGGGTCCTGG